>NW_027254312.1:350000-432051 GCF_044704955.1 Pristiophorus japonicus
CCCCTCACACTCGCCCCTCTCACTGACTCCCCGTGTACACTCTCCCTTCACACTCTCCCCTCTCACTGACTCCCCGTGTACACTCTCCCCTCACACTCTCCCCTCTCACTGACTCCCCGTGTACACTCGCCCCTCACACTCTCCCCTCTCAATGACTCCCCGTGTACACACTCCCCTCTCACTGACTCCCCGTGTACACTCTCCCCTCACACTCTCCCCTCTCACTGACTCCCCGTGTACACTCTCCCCTCACACTCTCCCCTCTCACTGACTCTCCGTGTACACTCTCCCCAATCACTGACTCCCCGTGTACACACTCCCCTATCACTGACACCCCGTGTACACTCTCCCCTCACACTCTCCCCTCTCGCTGACTCCCCTTGTACACTCTCCCTTCACACTCTCCCCTCTCACTGACTCCCCATGTACAATCTCCCCCATCACACTCCCCTCTCACTGACTCCCCGTGTACACTCTCCCCTCTCACTGACTCCCCGTGTACACTCTCCCCTATCACTGACTCCCCGTGTACACTCTCCCGTCTCACTGACTCCCCGTGTACACTCTCCCCTCACACTCCCCCTCTCACTGACTCCCCATGTACAATCTCCCCATCACACTCCCCTCTCACTGACTCCCCGTGTAGACTCTCCCCTCTCACTGACTCCCCGTGTACACTCTCCCTTATCACTGACTCCCCGTGTACACTCTCCCCTCTCACTGACTCCCCGTGTACACTCTCCCCTCTCACTGACTCCCCGTGTACACTTTCCCCTCACACTCTCCCCTCTCACTGACTCCCCGTGTACACTCTCCCCTCTCACTGATTCCCTGTGTACACTCTCCCCTATCACTGACTCCCCGTGTACACTCACCCCTCTCACTGACTCCCCGTGTACACTCTCCCCTATCACTGACTCCAAGTGTACACTCTCCCCTCTCACTGACTCCCCGTGTACAATCTCCCCTCACACTGACTCCCCGTGTACACTCTCCCCTCTCACTGACTCCCCATGTACACTCTCCCCTCACACTCGCCCCTCTCACTGACTCCCCGTGTACACACTCCCCTCACACTGACTCCCCGTGTGCACTCTCCCCTATCACTGATCTCCCCATGTACACTCTCCCCTATCACTGATCTCCTCGTGTACACACTCCCCTATCACTGACTCCCCGTGTACACTCTCCCCTCACACTCTCCCCTCTCACTGACTCCCTGTGTACACACTCCCCTCACACTGACTCCCCGTGTACACTCTCCCCTTTCACTGACTCCCCGTGTACACTCTCCCCTCTCACTGACTCCCCGTATACACCCTCCCCTCTCACTGACTCCCCGTGTACACACCCCCCTCTCACTCTCCCCTCTCACTGACTCCCCGTATACACTTTCCCCTCACACTCTCCCTTCTCACTGACTCCCCGTGTACACTCTCCCCTCACACTCTCCCCTCTCACTGACTCCTCGTGTACACACTCCCCTCTCACTGACTCCCCGTGTACACTCTCCCCTCACACTTTTTCCTCTCACTGACTCCCCGTGTAGACTCACCCCTCTCACTGACTCCCCGTGTACACTCTCCCCTCTCACTGACTCCCCGTGTACACTCTCCCCTCACACTTTTTCCTCTCACTGACTCCCCGTGTACACTCTCCCCTCTCACTGACTCCCCGTGTACACTCTCCTCTATCACTGACTCCCCATGTACACTCTCCCCTCTCACTGACCTCCCCATGTACACTCTCTCCTCACACTCTCCCTTCTCACTGACTCCCCGTGTACACTCTCCCCTCACACTCTTCCCTCTCCATGACTCCCCGTGTACACTCTCCCCTCACACTGACTCCCCGTGTACACTCTCCTCTATCACTGACTCCCCGTGTACACTCTCCCCTCACACTCTCCCCTCTCACTGACTCCCCGTATACAGTCTCCCCTCTCACTGACTCCCCGTGTGCACTTTCCCCTCACACTTTCCCCTCTCACTGACTCCCCGTGTACACTCTCCCCTCACACTCTCCCCTCTCACTGACTCCCCATGTACACACTCCCCTCACACTGACTCCCCGTGTAAACTCTCCCCTCTCACTGACTCCCCGTATACACTCTCCCCTCTCACTGTCTCCCTGTGTACACTCTCCCCTCTCACTGTCTCCCAGTGTACACTCTCCCCTCTCACTGACTCCCCGTGTACACTCTCCCCTCTCACTGACTCCCCGTATACACTCTCCCCTCTCACTGACTCCCCGTGTACACTCTCCCCGATCACTGATCTCCCCGTGTACACTCTCCCCTATCACTGATCTCCTCGTGTACACACTCCCCTATCACTGACTCCCCGTATACACTCTCCCCTCTCACTGACTCCCCGTGTACACTTCCCCTCACACTCTCCCCTCTCACTGACTCCCCGTGTACACTCTCCCCTCTCACTGACTCCCCGTGTACACACTCCCCTCTCACTCTCCCCACTCACTGACTCCCCGTATACACTTTCCCCTCACACTCTCCCCTCTCACTGACTCCCTGTGTACACTCTCCCCTCACACTCTCCCCTCTCACTGACTCCCCGTGTACACTCTCCCCTCTCACTGACTCCCCGTGTACACTCTCCTCTATCACTGACTCCCCGTGTACACTTTCCTCTCACACTCTCCCCTCTCACTGACTCCCCGTGTACACACTCCCCTCACACTGACTCCCCGTGTAAACTCTCCCCTCTCACTGACTCCCCGTATACACTCTCCCCTCTCACTGTCTCCCTGTGTACACTCTCCCCTCTCACTGTCTCCCAGTGTACACTCTCCCCTCTCACTGACTCCCCGTGTACACTCTCCCCTCTCACTGACTCCCCGTATACACTCTCCCCTCTCACTGACTCCCCGTGTACACTCTCCCCGATCACTGATCTCCCCGTGTACACTCTCCCCTATCACTGATCTCCTCGTGTACACACTCCCCTATCACTGACTCCGCGTATACACTCTCCCCTCTCACTGACTCCCCGTGTACACTCTCCCCTCTCACTGACTCCCTGTGTACACACTCCCTTCTCACTCACCCCTCTCACTGACTCCCCGTGTATACTTTCCCCTCACACTCTCACGTCTCACTGACTCCCCGTGTACACTCTCCCCTCACACTCTCCACTCTCACTGACTCCCCGTGTACACTCTCCCCTCTCACTGACTCCCCGTGTACACTCTCCTCTATCACTGACTCCCCGTGTACACTTTCCCCTCACACTCTCCCCTCTCACTGACTCCCCGTGTACACTCTCCCCTCACACTCTCCCCTCTCACTGACTCCCCGTGTACACACTCCCCTCACACTGACTCCCCGTGTAAACTCTCCCCTCTCACTGACTCCCCTTATACACTCGCCCCTCTCACTGACTCCCAGTGTACACTCTCCCCTCTCACTGACTCCCCGTATACACTCTCCCCTCTCACTGACTCCCCGTGTACACTCTCCCCTATCACTGATCTCCCCGTGTACACTCTCCCCTATCACTGATCTCCTCGTGTACACACTCCCCTCTCACTGACTCCCTGTGTACACTCTCCCCTTTCACTGACTACCCGTGTACACTCTCCGCTATCACTGATCTCCCCGTGTACACTCTCCCCTATCACTGATCTCCTCGTGTACACACTCCCCTATCACTGACTCTCCGTATACACTCTCCACTCTCACTGACTCCCCGTGTACACTCTCCCCTCTCACTGACTCCCCGTATACACACTCCCCTCTCACTCTCCCCTCTCACTGACTCCCCATGTACACTTTCCCCTCACACTCTCCCCTCTCACTGACTCCCCTTGTACACACACCCCTCTCACTCTCCCCTCTCACTTACTCCCCGTGTACACTTTCCCCTCACACTCTCCCCTCTCACTGACTCCCCGTGTACACTCTCCCCTCACACACTCCCCTATCACTGACTCCCGTATACACTCTCCCCTCTCACTGACTCCCCGTGTACACTCTCCCCTCTCACTGACTCCCCGTGCACGCACTCTCCTCTCACTCTCCCCTCTCACTGACTCCCCATGTACACTTTCCCCTCACACTCTCCCCTCTCACTGACTCCCCGTGTACACTCTCCCCTCTCACTGACTCCCCGTGTACACACTCTCCTCTCACTCTCCCCTCTCACTGACTCCCCATGTACACTTTCCCCTCACACTCTCCCCTCTCACTGACTCCCCTTGTACACACACCCCTCTCACTCTCCCCTCTCACTTACTCCCCGTGTACACTTTCCCCTCACACTCTCCCCTCTCACTGACTCCCCGTGTACACTCTCCCCTCACACACTCCCCTATCACTGACTCCCGTATACACTCTCCCCTCTCACTGACTCCCCGTGTACACTCTCCCCTCTCACTGACTCCCCGTGCACGCACTCTCCTCTCACTCTCCCCTCTCACTGACTCCCCATGTACACTTTCCCCTCACACTCTCCCCTCTCACTGACTCCACGTGTACACTCTCCCCTCTCACTGACTCCCCGTGTACACACTCTCCTCTCACTCTCCCCACTCACTGACTCCCCGTGTACACTCTCCCCTCTCACTGACTCCCCGTGTACACTCTCCTCTATCACTGACTCCCCGTCTACACACTCCCCTCTCACTTTCCTCTCTCACTGACTCCCCGTGTACACTTTCCACTCACACTCTCCCCTCTCACTGACTCCCCGTGTACACTTTCCCCTCACACTCTCCCCTCTCACTGACTCCCCGTGTACACTCTCCCCTCACACACTCCCCTATCACTGACTCCCGTATACACTCTCCCCTCTCACTGACTCCCCGTGTACACTCTCCCCTCTCACTGACTCCCCGTGCACGCACTCTCCTCTCACTCTCCCCTCTCACTGACTCCCCATGTACACTTTCCCCTCACACTCTCCCCTCTCACTGACTCCCCGTGTACACTCTCCCCTCTCACTGACTCCCCGTGTACACACTCTCCTCTCACTCTCCCCACTCACTGACTCCCCGTGTACACTCTCCCCTCTCACTGACTCCCCGTGTACACTCTTCTCTATCACTGACTCCCCGTCTACACACTCCCCTCTCACTTTCCTCTCTCACTGACTCCCCGTGTACACTTTCCGCTCACACTCTCCCCTCTCACTGACTCCCCGTGTACACTCTCCCCTCACACTCTCCCCTATCACTAACTCCCCGTGTACACTCTCCCCTCTCACTGACCTCCCTGTGTACACTCTCCCCTCACACTCTCCCGTCTCACTGACTCCCCGTGTACACTCTCCCCTCTCACTGACTCCCCGTGTACACTCTCCCCTCTCACTGACTCCCTGTGTACACTCTCCCCTCAGACTCTCCCCTCTCACTGACTCCCCGTGTAAACTCTCCCCTCTCACTGATCTCCCCGTGTACACTCTCCCCTCTCACTGACTCCCCATGTACACTCTCCCCTCACACTCTCCCCTCTCACTGACTCCCCGTGTACACTCTCCCCTCACACTCTCCCCACTCACTGATCTCCCCGTGAACACTCTCACCTCACACTCTCCCCTATCACTGACTCCCCGTGTACAAACTCCCCTCTCACTGACTCCCCGTGTACACAGTCCCCTCTCACTGACTCCCCGTGTACACTCTCCCCTCTCACTGATCTCCCCGTGTACACTCTCCCCTCTCACTGACTCCCCATGTACACTCTTCCCTCACACTCTCCCCTCTCACTGATCTCGCTGTGTACACTCTCCCCTCACACACTCCCCTATCACTGACTCCCCGTGTACACACTCCCCTCTCACTGACTCCCCGTGTACTCACTCCCCTCTCACTGACTCCCCGTGTACACTCTCCCCTCTCACTGACTCCCCGTATACACTCTCCCCTCTCACTGTCTCCCTGTGTACACTCTCCCCTCTCACTGTCTCCCAGTGTACACTCTCCCCTCTCACTGACTCCCCGTGTACACTCTCCCCTCTCACTGACTCCCCGTATACACTCTCCCCTCTCACTGACTCCCCGTGTACACTCTCCCCGATCACTGATCTCCCCGTGTACACTCTCCCCTATCACTGATCTCCTCGTGTACACACTCCCATATTACTGACTCCCTGTATACACTCCCCCCTCTCACTGACTCCCCGTGTACACTCTCCCCTCTCACTGACTCCCCGTGTACACACTCCCCTCTCACTCTCTCCTCTCACTGACTCCCCGTGTACACACTCCCCTCTCTCTCTCCCCTCTCACTGACTCCCCGTGTACACTTTCCCCTCACACTCTCACCTCTCACTGACTCCACGTGCACACTCTCCCCTCACACTCTCCCCTCTCACTGACTCCCCGTGTACACTCTCCCCTCTCACTGACTCCCCGTGTACACTCTCCTCTATCACTGACTCCCCGTGTACACTTTCCCCTCACACTCTCCCCTCTCACTGACTCCCCGTGTACACTCTCCCCTCACACTCTCCCCTCTCACTGACTCCCCGTGGACACACTCCCCTCACACTGACTCCCCGTGTAAACTCTCCCCTCTCACTGACTCCCCTTATACACTCGCCCCTCTCACTGACTCCCAGTGTACACTCTCCCCTCTCACTGACTCCCCGTATACACTCTCCCCTCTCACTGACTCCCCGTGTACACTCTCCCCTATCACTGATCTCCCCGTGTACACTCTCCCCTATCACTGATCTCCTCGTGTACACACTCCCCTATCACTGACTCCACGTATACACTCTCCACTCTCACTGACTCCCCGTATACACACTCCCCTCACACTCTCCCCTCTCACTGACTCCCCATGTACACTTTCCCCTCACACTCTCCCCTCTCACTGACTCCCCGTGTACACTCTCCCCTCACACACTCCCCTATCACTGACTCCCGTATACACTCTTCCCTCTCACTGACTCGCCGTGTACACTCTCCCCTCTCACTGACTCCCCGTGCACGCACTCTCCTCTCACTCTCACCTCTCACTGACTCCCCGTGTACACTTTCCCCTCACACTCTCCCCTCTCACTGACTCGCCGTGTACACTCTCCCCTCTCACTGACTCCCCGTGTACACACTCCCCTCTCACTCTCCCCACTCACTGACTCCCCGTGTACACTCTCCCCTCTCACTGACTCCCCGTGTACACTCTCCTCTATCACTGACTCCCCGTGTACACACTCCCCTCTCACTCTCCTCTCTCACTGACTCCCCGTGTACACTTTCCCCTCACACTCTCCCCTCTCACTGACTCCCCGTGTACACTCTCCCCTCACACTCTCCCCTATCACTAACTCCCCGTGTACACTCTCCCCCCACACTCTACCCTCTCCATGACTCCCCGTGTACACTCTCCCCTCACACTCTCCCCTCTCCATGACTCCCCGTGTACACTCTCCCCTCTCACTGACTCCCTGTGTACACTCTCCCCTCAGACTCTCCCCTCTCACTGACTCCCCGTGTAAACTCTCCCCTCTCACTGATCTCCCCGTGTACACTCTCCCCTCTCACTGACTCCCCATGTACACTCTCCCCTCACACTCTCCCCTCTCACTGACTCCCCGTGTACACTCTCCCCTCACACTCTCCCCACTCACTGATCTCCCCGTGAACACTCTCCCCTCACACTCTCCCCTATCACTGACTCCCCGTGTACAAACTCCCCTCTCACTGACTCCCCGTGTACACAGTCCCCTCTCACTGACTCCCCGTGTACACTCCCCCCTCTCACTGATCTCCCCGTGTACACTCTCCCCTCTCACTGACTCCCCATGTACACTCTTCCCTCACACTCTCCCCTCTCACTGATCTCGCCGTGTACACTCTCCCTCACACACTCCCCTATCACTGACTCCCCGTGTACACACTCCCCTCTCACTGACTCCCCGTGTACTCACTCCCCTCTCACTGACTCCCCGTGTACACTCTTCCCTCTCACTGACTCCCCGTGTACACTCTCCCCTCTCACTGACTCCCCGTATACACTCTCCCCTCTCACTGACTCCCCGTGTACACTCTCCCCGATCACTGATCTCCCCGTGTACACTCTCCCCTATCACTGATCTCCTCGTGTACACACTCCCATATCACTGACTCCCCGTATACACTCTCCCCTCTCACTGACTCCCCGTGTACACTCTCCCCTCTCACTGACTCCCCGTGTACACACTCCCCTCTCACTCTCCCCTCTCACTGACTCCCCGTGTACACTTTCCCCTCACACTCTCCCCTCTCACTGATTCCCCGTAAACACTCTCTCCTCTCACTGACTCCCCGTGTACATACTCCCCTCTCACTCTCCCCTCTCACTGACTCCCCGTGTACACTTTCCCCTCACACTCTCACCTCTCACTGACTCCACGTGTACACTCTCCCCTCACACTCTCCCCTCTCACTGACTCCCCGTGTACACTCTCCCCTCTCACTGACTCCCCGTGTACACTCTCCTCTATCACTGACTCCCCGTGTACACTTTCCCCTCACACTCTCCCCTCTCACTGACTCCCCGTGTACACTCTCCCCTCACACTCTCCCCTCTCACTGACTCCCCGTGTACACTTTCCCCTCACACTCTCCCCTCTCACTGATTCCCCGTGTACACTCTCTCCTCTCACTGACTCCCCGTGTACACACTCCCCTCTCACTCTCCCCTCTCACTGACTCCCCGTGTACACTTTCCCCTCACACTCTCACCTCTCACTGACTCCACGTGTACACTCTCCCCTCACACTCTCCCCTCTCACTGACTCCCCGTTTACACTCTCCCCTCTCACTGACTCCCCGTGTACACTCTCCTCTATCACTGACTCCCCGTGTGCACTTTCCCCTCACACTCTCCCCTCTCACTGACTCCCCGTGTACACTCTCCCCTCACACTCTCCCCTCTCACTGACTCCCCGTGTACACACTCCCTTCACACTGACTCCACGTGTAAACTCTCCCCTCTCACTGACTCCCCTTATACACTCGCCCCTCTCACTGACTCC
This sequence comes from Pristiophorus japonicus, assembly GCF_044704955.1. Taxonomy (NCBI): domain Eukaryota; kingdom Metazoa; phylum Chordata; class Chondrichthyes; family Pristiophoridae; genus Pristiophorus; species Pristiophorus japonicus. The sequence goes on from NW_027254312.1 coordinate 358,982, forward strand.
CAGTGTACACTCTCCCCTCTCACTGACTCCCCGTATACACTCTCCCCTCTCACTGACTCCCCGTGTACACTCTCCCCTATCACTGATCTCCCCGTGTACACTCTCCCCTATCACTGATCTCCTCGTGTACACACTCCCCTATCACTGACTCCCCGTGTACACTCTCCCCTCTCACTGACTACCCGTGTACACTCTCCCCTATCACTGATCTCCCCGTGTACACTCTCCCCATCACTGATCTCCTCGTGTACACACTCCCCTATCACTGATCTCCTCGTGTACACACTCCCCTATCACTGACTCCCCGTATACACTCTCCACTCTCACTGACTCCCCGTGTACACTCTCCCCTCTCACTGACTCCCCGTATACACACTCCCCTCACACTCTCCCCTCTCACTGACTCCCCATGTACACTTTCCCCTCAGACTCTCCCCTCTGACTGACTCCCCGTGTACGCTCTCCCCTCTCACTGACTCCCCTTGTACACACTCCCCTCTCACTCTCCCCTCTCACTTACTCCCCGTGTATGCTTTCCCCTCACACTCTCCCCTCTCACTGACTCCCCGTGTACACTCTCCCCTCACACACTCCCCTATCACTGACTCCCGTATACACTCTCCCCTCTCACTGACTCCCCGTGTACACTCTCCCCTCTCACTGACTCCCCGTGTACACACTCCCTTCTCACTCTCTCCTCTCACTGACTCCCCGTGTACACTCTCCCCTCTCACCGACTCCCCGTGTACACACTCCCCTCTCTCTCTCCCCTCTCACTGACTCCCCGTGTACACTTTCCCCTCACACTCTCACCTCTCACTGACTCCACGTGCACACTCTCCCCTCACACTCTCCCCTCTCACTGACTCCCCGTGTACACTCTCCCCTCTCACTGACTCCCCGTGTACACTCTCCTCTATCACTGACTCCCCGTGTACACTTTCCCCTCACACTCTCCCCTCTCACTGACTCCCCGTGTACACTCTCCCCTCACACTCTCCCCTCTCACTGACTCCCCGTGTACACTCTCCCCTCACACTCTCCCCTCTCACTGACTCCCCGTGTACACACTCCCCTCACACTGACTCCCCGTGTAAACTCTCCCCTCTCACTGACTCCCCTTATACACTCGCCCCTCTCACTGACTCCCAGTGTACACTCTCCCCTCTCACTGACTCCCCGTATACACTCTCCCCTCTCACTGACTCCCCGTGTACACTCTCCCCTATCACTGATCTCCCCGTGTACACTCTCCCCTATCACTGATCTCCTCGTGTAAACACTCCCCTATCACTGACTCCCCGTGTACACTCTCCCCTTTCACTGACTACCCGTGTACACTCTCCCCTATCACTGATCTCCCCGTGTACACTCTCCCCTAACACTGATCTCCTCGTGTACACACTCCCCTATCACTGACTCCACGTATACACTCTCCACTCTCACTGACTCCCCGTATACACACTCCCCTCACACTCTCCCCTCTCACTGACTCCCCATGTACACTTTCCCCTCACACTCTCCCCTCTCACTGACTCCCCGTGTACACTCTCCCCTCACACACTCCCCTATCACTGACTCCCGTATACACTCTCCCCTCTCACTGACTCCCCGTGTACACTCTCCCCTCTCACTGACTCCCCGTGCACGCACTCTCCTCTCACTCTCACCTCTCACTGACTCCCCGTGTACACTTTCCCCTCACACTCTCCCCTCTCACTGACTCGCCGTGTACACTCTCCCCTCTCACTGACTCCCCGTGTACACACTCCCCTCTCACTCTCCCCACTCACTGACTCCCCGTGTACACTCTCCCCTCTCACTGACTCCCCGTGTACACTCTCCTCTATCACTGACTCCCCGTGTACACACTCCCCTCTCACTCTCCTCTCTCACTGACTCCCCGTGTACACTTTCCCCTCACACTCTCCCCTCTCACTGACTCCCCGTGTACACTCTCCCCTCACACTCTCCCCTATCACTAACTCCCCGTGTACACTCTCCCCCCACACTCTACCCTCTCCATGACTCCCCGTGTACACTCTCCCCTCACACTCTCCCCTCTCCATGACTCCCCGTGTACACTCTCCCCTCTCACTGACTCCCTGTGTACACTCTCCCCTCAGACTCTCCCCTCTCACTGACTCCCCGTGTAAACTCTCCCCTCTCACTGATCTCCCCGTGTACACTCTCCCCTCTCACTGACTCCCCATGTACACTCTCCCCTCACACTCTCCCCTCTCACTGACTCCCCGTGTACACTCTCCCCTCACACTCTCCCCACTCACTGATCTCCCCGTGAACACTCTCCCCTCACACTCTCCCCTATCACTGACTCCCCGTGTACAAACTCCCCTCTCACTGACTCCCCGTGTACACAGTCCCCTCTCACTGACTCCCCGTGTACACTCCCCCCTCTCACTGATCTCCCCGTGTACACTCTCCCCTCTCACTGACTCCCCATGTACACTCTTCCCTCACACTCTCCCCTCTCACTGATCTCGCCGTGTACACTCTCCCCTCACACACTCCCCTATCACTGACTCCCCGTGTACACACTCCCCTCTCACTGACTCCCCGTGTACTCACTCCCCTCTCACTGACTCCCCGTGTACACTCTTCCCTCTCACTGACTCCCCGTGTACACTCTCCCCTCTCACTGACTCCCCGTATACACTCTCCCCTCTCACTGACTCCCCGTGTACACTCTCCCCGATCACTGATCTCCCCGTGTACACTCTCCCCTATCACTGATCTCCTCGTGTACACACTCCCATATCACTGACTCCCCGTATACACTCTCCCCTCTCACTGACTCCCCGTGTACACTCTCCCCTCTCACTGACTCCCCGTGTACACACTCCCCTCTCACTCTCCCCTCTCACTGACTCCCCGTGTACACTTTCCCCTCACACTCTCCCCTCTCACTGATTCCCCGTAAACACTCTTCTCTCTCACTGACTCCCTGTGTACATACTCCCCTCTCACTCTCCCCTCTCACTGACTCCCCGTGTACACTTTCCCCTCACACTCTCACCTCTCACTGACTCCACGTGTACACTCTCCCCTCACACTCTCCCCTCTCACTGACTCCCCGTGTACACTCTCCCCTCTCACTGACTCCCCGTGTACACTCTCCTCTATCACTGACTCCCCGTGTACACTTTCCCCTCACACTCTCCCCTCTCACTGACTCCCCGTGTACACTCTCCCCTCACACTCTCCCCTCTCACTGACTCCCCGTGTACACTTTCCCCTCACACTCTCCCCTCTCACTGATTCCCCGTGTACACTCTCTCCTCTCACTGACTCCCCGTGTACACACTCCCCTCTCACTCTCCCCTCTCACTGACTCCCCGTGTACACTTTCCCCTCACACTCTCACCTCTCACTGACTCCACGTGTACACTCTCCCATCACACTCTCCCCTCTCACTGACTCCCCGTTTACACTCTCCCCTCTCACTGACTCCCCGTGTACACTCTCCTCTATCACTGACTCCCCGTGTACACTTTCCCCTCACACTCTCCCCTCTCACTGACTCCCCGTGTACACTCTCCCCTCACACTCTCCCCTCTCACTGACTCCCCGTGTACACACTCCCTTCACACTGACTCCCCGTGTAAACTCTCCCCTCTCACTGACTCCCCTTATACACTCGCCCCTCTCACTGACTCCCAGTGTACACTCTCCCCTCTCACTGACTCCCCGTATACACTCTCCCCTCTCACTGACTCCCCGTGTACACTCTCCCCTATCACTGATCTCCCCGTGTACACTCTCCCCTATCACTGATCTCCTCGTGTACACACTCCCCTATCACTGACTCCCCGTGTACACTCTCCCCTCTCACTGACTACCCGTGTACACTCTCCCCTATCACTGATCTCCCCGTGTACACTCTCCCCATCACTGATCTCCTCGTGTACACACTCCCCTATCACTGATCTCCTCGTGTACACACTCCCCTATCACTGACTCCCCGTATACACTCTCCACTCTCACTGACTCCCCGTGTACACTCTCCCCTCTCACTGACTCCCCGTATACACACTCCCCTCACACTCTCCCCTCTCACTGACTCCCCATATACACTTTCCCCTCAGACTCTCCCCTCTCACTGACTCCCCGTGTACGCTCTCCCCTCTCACTGACTCCCCTTGTACACACTCCCCTCTCACTCTCCCCTCTCACTTACTCCCCGTGTATGCTTTCCCCTCACACTCTCCCCTCTCACTGACTCCCCGTGTACACTCTCCCCTCACACACTCCCCTATCACTGACTCCCGTATACACTCTCCCCTCTCACTGACTCCCCGTGTACACTCTCCCCTCTCACTGACTCCCCGTGCACGCACTCTCCTCTCACTCTCCCCTCTCACTGACTCCCCGTGTACACTTTCCCCTCACACTCTCCCCTCTCACTGACTCCCCGTGTACACTCTCCCCTCTCACTGACTCCCCGTGTACACACTCCCCTCTCACTCTCCCCACTCACTGACTCCCCGTGTACACTCTCCCCTCTCACTGACTCCCCGTGTACACTCTCCTCTATCACTGACTCCCCGTGTACACACTCCCCTCTCACTCTCCTCTCTCACTGACTCCCCGTGTACACTTTCCCCTCACAGTCTCCCCTCTCACTGACTCCCCGTGTACATTCTCCCCTCACACTCTCCCCTATCACTAACTCCCCGTGTACACTCTCCCCCCACACTCTCCCCTCTCCATGACTCCCCGTGTACACTCTCCCCTCACACTCTCCCCTCTCACTGACTCCCCGTGTACACTCTCCCCTCTCACTGACTCCCTGTGTACACTCTCCCCTCAGACTCTCCCCTCTCACTGACTCCCCGTGTAAACTCTCCCCTCTCACTGATCTCCCCGTGTACACTCTCCCCTCTCACTGACTCCCCATGTACACTCTCCCCTCACACTCTCCCCTCTCACTGACTCCCCGTGTACACTCTCCCCTCACACTCTCCCCACTCACTGATCTCCCCGTGAACACTCTCCCCTCACACTCTCCCCTATCACTGAATCCCCGTGTACAAACTCCCCTCTCACTGACTCCCCGTGTACACAGTCCCCTCTCACTGACTCCCCGTGTACACTCTCCCCTCTCACTGATCTCCCCGTGTACACTCTCCCCTCTCACTGACTCCCCATGTACACTCTTCCCTCACACTCTCCCCTCTCACTGATCTCGCCGTGTACACTCTCCCCTCACACACTCCCCTATCACTGACTCCCCGTGTACACACTCCCCTCTCACTGACTCCCCGTGTACTCACTCCCCTCTCACTGACTCCCCGTGTACACTCTTCCCTCTCACTGACTCCCCGTGTACACTCTTCCCTCTCACTGACTCCCCGTGTACACTCTCCCCTCTCACTGACTCCCCGTATACACTCTCCCCTCTCACTGACTCCCCGTGTACACTCTCCCCGATCACTGATCTCCCCGTGTACACTCTCCCCTATCACTGATCTCCTCGTGTACACACTCCCATATCACTGACTCCCCGTATACACTCTCCCCTCTCACTGACTCCCCGTGTACACTCTCCCCTCTCACTGACTCCCCGTGTACACACTCCCCTCTCACTCTCCCCTCTCACTGACTCCCCGTGTACACTTTCCCCTCACACTCTCCCCTCTCACTGATTCCCCGTGTACACTCTCTCCTCTCACTGACTCCCCGTGTACACACTCCCCTGTCACTCTCCCCTCTCACTGACTCCCCGTGTACACTTTCCCCTCACACTCTCACCTCTCACTGACTCCACGTGTACACTCTCCCCTCACACTCTCCCCTCTCACTGACTCCCCGTGTACACTCTCCCCTCTCACTGACTCCCCGTGTACACTCTCGTCTATCACTGACTCCCCGTGTACACTTTCCCCTCACACTCTCCCCTCTCACTGACTCCCCGTGTACACTCTCCCCTCACACTCTCCCCTCTCACTGACTCCCCGTGTACACACTCCCCTCACACTGACTCCCCGTGTAAACTCTCCCCTCTCACTGACTCCCCTTATACACTCGCCCCTCTCACTGACTCCCAGTGTACACTCTCCCCTCTCACTGACTCCCCGTATACACTCTCCCCTCTCACTGACTCCCCGTGTACACTCTCCCCTATCACTGATCTCCCCGTGTACACTCTCCCCTATCACTGATCTCCTCGTGTACACACTCCCCTATCACTGACTCCCCGTGTACACTCTCCCCTCTCACTGACTACCCGTGTACACTCTCCCCTATCACTGATCTTCCCGAGTACACTCTCCCCTATCACTGATCTCCTCGTGTACACACTCCCCTATCACTGACTCCCCGTATACACTCTCCACTCTCACTGACTCCCCGTGTACACTCTCCCCTCTCACTGACTCCCGTATACACACTCCCCTCTCACTCTCCCCTCTCACTGACTCCCCGTGTAAACTTTCCCCTCACACTCTCCCCTCTCACTGACTCCCCGTGTACGCTCTCCCCTCTCACTGACTCCCCTTGTACACACACCCTCTCACTCACCCCTCTCACTTACTCCCCGTGTACACTTTCCCCTCACACTCTCCCCTCTCACTGACTACCCGTGTACACTCTCCCCTCACACACTCCCCTATCACTGACTCCCGTATACACTCTCCCCTCTCACTGACTCCCCGTGTACACTCTCCCCTCTCACTGACTCCCCGTGCACGCACTCCCCTCTCACTCTCCCCTCTCACTGACTCCCCGTGTCCACTTTCCCCTCACACTCTCCCCTCTCACTGACTCCCCGTGTACACTCTCCCCTCACACTCTCCCCTATCACTGACTCCACGTGTACACTCTCCCCTCTCACTGACTCCCTGTGTACACTCTCCCCTCACACTCTCCCGTCTCACTGACTCCCCGTGTACACTCTCCCCCCACACTCTCCCCTCTCCATGACTCCCCGTGTACACTCTCCCCTCACACTCTCCCCTCTCACTGACTCCCCGTGTACACTCTCCCCTCTCACTGACTCCCTGTGTACACTCTCCCCTCAGACTCTCCCCTCTCACTGACTCCCCGTGTACACTCTCCCCTCTCACTGATCTCCCCGTGTACACTCTCCCCTCTCACTGACTCCCCGTGTACACTCTCCCCTCACACTCTCCCCACTCACTGATCTCCCCGTGAACACCCTCCCCTCACACTTTCCCCTATCACTGACTCCCCGTGTACAAACTCCCCTCTCACTGACTCCCCGTGTACACAGTCCCCTCTCACTGACTCCCCGTGTACACTCTCCCCTCTCACTGACTCCCCGTGTACACTCTCCCCTCACACTCTCCCCTCTCACTGACTCCCCGTGTACACTCTCCCCTCACACTCTCCCATCTCACTGACTCCCCGTGTACACTCTCCCCTCTCACTGATCTCCCCGTGTACACACTCCCCTATCACTGACTCCCCGTGTACACTCTCCCCTATCACTGATCTCCCCGTGTGCACACTCCCCTATCACTGACTCCCCGTACACACTCTCCCCTATCACTGACTCCCCGTGTACACTCTCCCCTATCACTGTCTCCCTGTGTACACTCTCCCCTATCACTGACTCCTCGTGTACACTCTCCCCTATCACTGATCTCCTCGTGTACACACTCCCATATCACTGACTCCCCGTATACACTCTCCCTTCTCACTGACTCCCCGTGTACACTCTCCCCTCTCACTGACTCCCCGTGTACACACTCCCTCTCACTGATCTCCCCGTGTACACTCTCCCCTCAGACTCTCCCCTCTCACTGACTCCCCGTGTACACTCTCCCCTCTCACTGATCTCTCCGTGTACACTCTCCCCTCTCACTGACTCCCCGTGTACACTCTCCCCTCACACTCTCCCCTCTCACTGACTCCCCGTGTACACTCTCCCCTCTCACTGACTCCCTGTGTACACTCTCCCCTCAGACTCTCCCCTCTCACTGACTCCCCGTGTACACTCTCCCCTCTCACTGATCTCCCCGTGTACACTCTCCCCTCTCACTGACTCCCCGTGTACACTCTCCCCTCACACTCTCCCCACTCACTGATCTCCCCGTGAACACCCTCCCCTCACACTCTCCCCTATCACTGACTCCCCGTGTACAAACTCCCCTCTCACTGACTCCCCGTGTACACAGTCCCCTCTCACTGACTCCCCGTGTACACTCTCCCCTCTCACTGACTCCCCGTGTACACTCTCCCCTCTCACTGACTCCCTGTGTACACTCTCCCCTCAGACTCTCCCCTCTCACTGACTCCCCGTGTAAACTCTCCCCTCTCACTGATCTCCCCGTGTACACTCTCCCCTCTCACTGACTCCCCATGTACACTCTCCCCTCACACTCTCCCCTCTCACTGACTCCCCGTGTACACTCTCCCCTCACACTCTCCCCACTCACTGATCTCCCCGTGAACACTCTCCCCTCACACTCTCCCCTATCACTGAATCCCCGTGTACAAACTCCCCTCTCACTGACTCCCCGTGTACACAGTCCCCTCTCACTGACTCCCCGTGTACACTCTCCCCTCTCACTGATCTCCCCGTGTACACTCTCCCCTCTCACTGACTCCCCATGTACACTCTTCCCTCACACTCTCCCCTCTCACTAATCTCGCCGTGTACACTCTCCCCTCACACACTCCCCTATCACTGACTCCCCGTGTACACACTCCCCTCTCACTGACTCCCCGTGTACTCACTCCCCTCTCACTGACTCCCCGTGTACACTCTTCCCTCTCACTGACTCCCCGTGTACACTCTTCCCTCTCACTGACTCCCCGTGTACACTCTCCCCTCTCACTGACTCCCCGTATACACTCTCCCCTCTCACTGACTCCCCGTGTACACTCTCCCCGATCACTGATCTCCCCGTGTACACTCTCCCCTATCACTGATCTCCTCGTGTACACACTCCCATATCACTGACTCCCCGTATACACTCTCCCCTCTCACTGACTCCCCGTGTACACTCTCCCCTCTCACTGACTCCCCGTGTACACACTCCCCTCTCACTCTCCCCTCTCACTGACTCCCCGTGTACACTTTCCCCTCACACTCTCCCCTCTCACTGATTCCCCGTGTACACTCTCTCCTCTCACTGACTCCCCGTGTACACACTCCCCTGTCACTCTCCCCTCTCACTGACTCCCCGTGTACACTTTCCCCTCACACTCTCACCTCTCACTGACTCCACGTGTACACTCTCCCCTCACACTCTCCCCTCTCACTGACTCCCCGTGTACACTCTCCCCTCTCACTGACTCCCCGTGTACACTCTCGTCTATCACTGACTCCCCGTGTACACTTTCCCCTCACACTCTCCCCTCTCACTGACTCCCCGTGTACACTCTCCCCTCACACTCTCCCCTCTCACTGACTCCCCGTGTACACACTCCCCTCACACTGACTCCCCGTGTAAACTCTCCCCTCTCACTGACTCCCCTTATACACTCGCCCCTCTCACTGACTCCCAGTGTACACTCTCCCCTCTCACTGACTCCCCGTATACACTCTCCCCTCTCACTGACTCCCCGTGTACACTCTCCCCTATCACTGATCTCCCCGTGTACACTCTCCCCTATCACTGATCTCCTCGTGTACACACTCCCCTATCACTGACTCCCCGTGTACACTCTCCCCTCTCACTGACTACCCGTGTACACTCTCCCCTATCACTGATCTTCCCGAGTACACTCTCCCCTATCACTGATCTCCTCGTGTACACACTCCCCTATCACTGACTCCCCGTATACACTCTCCACTCTCACTGACTCCCCGTGTACACTCTCCCCTCTCACTGACTCCCGTATACACACTCCCCTCTCACTCTCCCCTCTCACTGACTCCCCGTGTAAACTTTCCCCTCACACTCTCCCCTCTCACTGACTCCCCGTGTACGCTCTCCCCTCTCACTGACTCCCCTTGTACACACACCCTCTCACTCTCCCCTCTCACTTACTCCCCGTGTACACTTTCCCCTCACACTCTCCCCTCTCACTGACTACCCGTGTACACTCTCCCCTCACACACTCCCCTATCACTGACTCCCGTATACACTCTCCCCTCTCACTGACTCCCCGTGTACACTCTCCCCTCTCACTGACTCCCCGTGCACGCACTCCCCTCTCACTCTCCCCTCTCACTGACTCCCCGTGTCCACTTTCCCCTCACACTCTCCCCTCTCACTGACTCCCCGTGTACACTCTCCCCTCACACTCTCCCCTATCACTGACTCCCCGTGTACACTCTCCCCTCTCACTGACTCCCTGTGTACACTCTCCCCTCACACTCTCCCGTCTCACTGACTCCCCGTGTACACTCTCCCCTCACACTCTCCCCTCTCCATGACTCCCCGTGTACACTCTCCCCTCACACTCTCCCCTCTCACTGACTCCCCGTGTACACTCTCCCCTCTCACTGACTCCCTGTGTACACTCTCCCCTCAGACTCTCCCCTCTCACTGACTCCCCGTGTACACTCTCCCCTCTCACTGATCTCCCCGTGTACACTCTCCCCTCTCACTGACTCCCCGTGTACACTCTCCCCTCACACTCTCCCCACTCACTGATCTCCCCGTGAACACCCTCCCCTCACACTCTCCCCTATCACTGACTCCCCGTGTACAAACTCCCCTCTCACTGACTCCCCGTGTACACAGTCCCCTCTCACTGACTCCCCGTGTACACTCTCCCCTCTCACTGATCTCCCCGTGTACACTCTCCCCTCTCACTGACTCCCCATGTACACTCTTCCCTCACACTCTCCCCTCTCACTGATCTCGCCGTGTACACTCTCCCCTCACACACTCCCCTATCACTGACTCCCCGTGTACACACTCCCCTCTCACTGACTCCCCGTGTACTCACTCCCCTCTCACTGACTCCCCGTGTACACTCTCCCCTCTCACTGACTCCCCGTGTACACTCTCCCCTCACACTCTCCCCTCTCACTGACTCCCCGTGTACACTCTCCCCTCACACTCTCCCATCTCACTGACTCCCCGTGTACACTCTCCCCTCTCACTGATCTCCCCGTGTACACACTCCCCTATCACTGACTCCCCGTGTACACTCTCCCCTATCACTGATCTCCCCGTGTGCACACTCCCCTATCACTGACTCCCCGTACACACTCTCCCCTATCACTGACTCCCCGTGTACACTCTCCCCTATCACTGTCTCCCTGTGTACACTCTCCCCTATCACTGACTCCTCGTGTACACTCTCCCCTATCACTGATCTCCTCGTGTACACACTCCCATATCACTGACTCCCCGTATACACTCTCCCTTCTCACTGACTCCCCGTGTACACTCTCCCCTCTCACTGACTCCCCGTGTACACACTCCCTCTCACTGATCTCCCCGTGTACACTCTCCCCTCAGACTCTCCCCTCTCACTGACTCCCCGTGTACACTCTCCCCTCTCACTGATCTCTCCGTGTACACTCTCCCCTCTCACTGACTCCCCGTGTACACTCTCCCCTCACACTCTCCCCTCTCACTGACTCCCCGTGTACACTCTCCCCTCTCACTGACTCCCTGTGTACACTCTCCCCTCAGACTCTCCCCTCTCACTGACTCCCCGTGTACACTCTCCCCTCTCACTGATCTCCCCGTGTACACTCTCCCCTCTCACTGACTCCCCGTGTACACTCTCCCCTCACACTCTCCCCACTCACTGATCTCCCCGTGAACACCCTCCCCTCACACTCTCCCCTATCACTGACTCCCCGTGTACAAACTCCCCTCTCACTGACTCCCCGTGTACACAGTCCCCTCTCACTGACTCCCCGTGTACACTCTCCCCTCTCACTGATCTCCCCGTGTACACTCTCCCCTCTCACTGACTCCCCATGTACACTCTTCCCTCACACTCTCCCCTCTCACTGATCTCGCCGTGTACACTCTCCCCTCACACACTCCCCTATCACTGACTCCCCGTGTACACACTCCCCTCTCACTGACTCCCCGTGTACTCACTCCCCTCTCACTGACTCCCCGTGTACACTCTCCCCTCTCACTGACTCCCCGTGTACACTCTCACCTCACACTCTCCCCTCTCACTGACGCCCCGTGTACACTCTCCCCTCACACTCTCCCATCTCACTGACTCCCCGTGTACACTCTCCCCTCTCACTGATCTCCCCGTGTACACACTCCCCTATCACTGACTCCCCGTGTACACTCTCCCCTATCACTGATCTCCCCGTGTGCACACTCCCCTATCACTGACTCCCCGTACACACTCTCCCCTATCACTGACTCCCCGTGTACACTCTCCCCTATCACTGTCTCCCTGTGTACACTCTCCCCTATCACTGACTCCTCGTGTACACTCTCCCCTCTCACTGATCTCCTCGTGTACACACTCCCATATCACTGACTCCCCGTATACACTCTCCCTTCTCACTGACTCCCCGTGTACACTCTCCCCTCTCACTGACTCCCCGTGTACACACTCCCCTCTCACTGATCTCCCCGTGTACATACTCCCCTATCACTGACTCCCCGTGTACACACTCCCCTATCACTGACTCCCCGTGTACACTCTCCCCTATCACTGATCTCCCCATGTACACTCTCCCCTATCACTGACTCTCCCCACCCATTGTGGAAGACACAAAAACCATTCCAAAAATTTCTGGTCACAGGAATGTGGGATAGAAACATAGAAACAGAGACAATAGGTGCAGGAGTAGGCCATTCGGCCCTTCTAGCCTGCACCACCATTCAATAAGTTCAGGACTGAACATGCAACTTCAGTACCCCATTCCTGCTTTCTCGCCATACCCCTTGATCCCCCGAGTAGTAAGGACTTCATGGGAGGACCTTGAGACAATCACTATCATAGGGAGGTAGTGCTGGACAGGCTAATGGGACTCAAGGTAGACAAGTCCCCTGGTCCTGACGAAATGCATCCCAGGGTATTAAAAGAGATGGCGGAAGTTATAGCAGATGCATTCGTTATAATCTCCCAAAATTCTCTGGACTCTGGGGAGGTACCAGCGGATTGGAAAGCAGCTAATGTAACGCCTCTGTTTAAAAAAGGGGGCAGACAAAAGGCAGGGAACTATAGGTCGGTTAGTTTAACATCTGTAGTGGGGAAAATGCTTGAAACTATCATTAAGGAAGAAATAGCGGGACATCGAGATAGGAATAGTGCAATCAAGCAGACGCAACATGGATTCATGAAGGAGAAATCATGTTTAACTAATTTACTGGAATTCTTTGAGGATATAATGAGCATGGTGGATAGAGGTGTAACCGATGGATGTGGTGTATTTAGATTTCCAAAAGGCATTCGATAAGGTGCCACACAAAAGGTTACTGCAGAAGATAAAGGTACGCGGAGTCAGAGGAAATGTATTAGCATGGATCGAGAATTGGCTGGCTAACAGAAAGCAGAGTCGGGATAAATGGGTCCTTTTCCGGTTGGAAATCGGTGGTTAGTGGTGTGCCACAGGGATCGGTGCTGGGACCACAACTGTTTACAATATACATAGATGACCTGGAAGAGGGGACAGAGTGTAGTGTAACAAAATTTGCAGATGACACTAAGATTAGTGGGAAAGTGGGTTGTGTAGAGGACACAGAGAGGCTGCAAAGAGATTTAGATAGGTTAAGAGAATGTGTTAAGTTTTGGCAGATGGAATACAATGTCGGAAAGTGTGAGGTCATCCACCTTGGGGAAAAAAACAGTAAAAGGGAATATTATTTGAATGGGGAGAAATTACAACATGCTGCGGTGCAGAGGGACCTGGGGGTCCTTGTGCATGAATCACAAAAAGTTAGTTTGCAGGTGCAGCAGGTAATCAGCAGCGAATGGGATGTTGGCCTTCATTGCGAGAGGGATGGAGTACAAAAGCAGGGAGGTCCTGCTGCAACTGTATAGGGTATTGGTGAGGCTGCACCTGGAGTACTGTGTGCAGTTTTGGTCACCTGACTTAAGGAAGGATATACTAGCTTTGGAGGGGGTACAGAGACGATTCACTAGGCTGATTCCGGAGATGAGGGGGTTACCTGATGATGATAGATTGAGTAGACTGGGACTTTACTCGTTGGAGTTCAGAAGGATGAGGGGTGATCTTATAGAAACATTTAAAATAATGAAAGGGATAGACAAGATAGAGGCAGAGAGGTTGTTTCCACTGGTCGGGGAGACTAGAACTAGGGGGCACAGCCTCAAAATACGGGGGAGCCAATTTAAAACCGAGTTGAGAAGGAATTTCTTCTCCCAGAGGGTTGTGAATCTGTGGAATTCTCTGCCCAGGGAAGCAGTTGAGGCTAGCTCATTGAATGTATTCAAGTCACAGATAGATAGATTTTTAACCAATAAGGGAATTAAGGGTTACGGGGAGCGGGCGGGTAAGTGGAGCTGAGTCCACGGCCAGATCAGCCATGATCTTGTTGAATGGCGGAGCAGGCTCGAGGGGCTAGATGGCCTCCTCCTGTTCCTAATTCTTATGTTCTTATGTAATCCCCTCCCACAGCCCATGTACACATTCCCCAATCATGGACCCTACCCACTCTCAGCTGTGTCTCAGTGGGCAGCCCCCTCGCCTCTGAGTCTGAAGGTTGTGGGTTCAAGTCCCACTCCAGGAACTTGAGCACAAACTTGGCTGACACTCCCAGTGCACTACTGAGGGAGCGCCGCACTGTCGGAGGGGCAGTACTGAGGGAGCGCCGCACTGTCGGAGGGGCAGTACTGAGGGAGCGCCGCACTGTCAGAGGGGCAGTACTGAGGGAGTGCCGCACTGTCGGAGGGGCAGTACTGAGGGAGTGCCGCACTGTCGGAGGGGCAGTACTGAGGGAGCGCCGCACTGTCAGAGGGGCAGTACTGAGGGAGCGGTGCACTGTCGGAGGGGCAGTACTGAGGGAGTGCCGCACTGTCAGAGGGGCAGTACTGAGGAAGAGCCACACTGTCGGAGGGGCAGCACTGAGGGAGTGCCGCACTGTCGGAGGGGCACTACTGAGGGGGTGCCGTACTGTCGGAGGGGCAGTACTGAGGGAGTGCCGCACTGTCGGAGGGGCAGTACTGAGGGAGCGCCGCACTGTTGGAGTGGCAGTACTGAGGGAGCGCCGCACTGCACTGTCGGAGGGGCAGTACTGAGGGAGTGCCGCACTATCGGAGGGGCAGTACTGAGGGAGAGCCGTACTGTCGGAGGGGCAGTACTGAGGGAGTGCCGCACTGTCGGAGGGGCAGTACTGAGGGAGAGCCGTACTGTCGGAGGGGCAGTACTGAGGGAGAGCCGTACTGTCGGAGGGGCAGTACTGAGGGAGTGCTGCACTGTCGGAGGGGCAGTACTGAGGGAGCGCCGCACTGTCGGAGGGGCAGTACTGAGGGAGTGCCGCACTGTCGGAGGGGCAGTACTGAGGGAGCGGTGCACTGTCGGTGGGGCAGTACTGAGGGAGTGCCGCACTGTCGGAGGGGCAGTACTGAGAGAGTGTCGCACTGTCGGAGGGGCAGTACTGAGGGAGCACCGCACCGTCGGAGGGGCAGTACTGAGGGAGTGCCGCACTGTCGGAGGGGCAGCACTGAGGAAGTGCCGCACTGTCGGAGGGGCAGTACTGAGGGAGCGCCGCACTGTCGGAGGGGCAGTACTGAGGGAGCGCCGCACTGTTGGAGTGGCAGTACTGAGGGAGCGCCGCACTGCACTGTCGGAGGGGCAGTACTGAGGGAGTGCCGCACTGTCGGAGGGGCAGTACTGAGGGAGTGCCGCACTGTCGGAGGGGCAGTACTGAGGGAGAGCCGTACTGTCGGAGGGGCAGTACTGAGGGAGTGCCGCACTGTCGGAGGGGCAGTACTGAGGGAGAGCCGTACTGTCGGAGGGGCAGTACTGAGGGAGAGCCGTACTGTCGGAGGGGCAGTACTGAGGGAGTGCTGCACTGTCGGAGGGGCAGTACTGAGGGAGTGCCGCACTGTCGGAGGGGCAGTACTGAGGGAGCGCCGCACTGTCGGAGGGGCGGTACTGAGGGAGTGCCGCTCTGTCGGAGGGGCAGTACTGAGGGAGTGCCGCACTGTCGGAGGGGCACTACTGAGGGGGTGCCGCACTGTCGGAGGGGCAGTACTGAGGGAGCGCTGCACTGTCGGAGGGGCAGTACTGAGGGAGCGCTGCACTGTCGGAGGGGCAGTACTGAGGGAGTGCCGCACTGTCGGAGGGGCAGTACTGAGGGAGCGCCGCACTGTTGGAGGGGCAGTACTGAGGGAGTGCCGCACTGTCGGAGGGGCCATATTTCGGATGAGACATTAAACCGAGGCCCCTCTTGGAAGAAGAGCGGGGGGAGTTCTCCCCGGTGTCCTGGGGCCAATATTTACCCTCAATCAACATCACAAACACAGATTATCTGGGTCATTGTCACATCGCTGTGTGTGGGATCTTGCTATGCGCAAATTGGCTGCCGCGTTTCCCACAATACAACAGTGAGCACACTCCAAAAAGTACTTCGTTGGCTGTAAAGCGCTTTGGGGCGTCCGGTGGTCGTGAAAGGCGATATATAAATGCAAGTCTTTCTTTATTTTTCTGTGCAGATATTTCAGAACAAACTGTTCTTAGACAGGATCTGGAGCAGGTAAATGTTCAATATAATCACCTGCCTTTCTGATTATAGTGTTTCGGGAGGTTTATATATAGAATAACAGATACCCGGGAGTGAGTTACAGGCTGGAATCTAATCGAGGGGTTCGGGGGGTTTATATATAGAATAACAGATACCCGGGAGTGAGTTACAGGCTGGAATCTAATCGAGGGGTTCGGGGGGTTTATATATAGAATAACAGATACCCGGGAGTGAGTTACAGGCTGGAATCTAATCGAGGGGTTCGGGGGGTTTATATATAGAATAACAGATACCCGGGAGTGAGTTACAGGCTGGAATCTAATCGAGGGGTTCAGGGGGTTTATATATAGAATAACAGATACCCGGGAGTGAGTTACAGACTGGAATCTAATCGAGGGGTTCGGGGGGTTTATATATAGAATAACAGATACCCGGGAGTGAGTTACAGGCTGGAATCTAATCGAGGGGTTCGGGGGTTTATATATAGAATAACAGATACCCGGGAGTGAGTTACAGACTGGAATCTAATCGAGGGGTTTATATACAGAATAACAGATACCCGGGAGTGAGTTACAGGCTGGAATCTAATCGAGGGGTTCGGGGGGGTTTATATATAGAATAACAGATACCCGGGAGTGAGTTACAGGCTGGAATCTAATCGAGGGGTTCGGGGGGGTTTATATATAGAATAACAGATACTCGGGAGTGAGTTACAGGCTGGAATCTAATCGAGGGGTTCGGGGGGGTTTATATATAGAATAACAGATACTCGGGAGTGAGTTACAGGCTGGAATCTAATGGGATATGTTTATTATGTGACACCTTGTCCGCTGACAATGTCTGTTCCTCTGTTTAGTTATGAAATCACCTTCAACGAAAGCAGCACCTTCGAAGATTGCTAGTGGCCACGGATAGTGGCTCGATCCCGACTCAACTCAACTCCGTGATCTTCGAGTGGAAAGATTTTTGTCGATTTTTCATGTACCTGACAAGTGCTTACTGCTTCACACTGTCTACACTGACTCCAAATAAAGCTCGAAACAGAATATATCACTCGCAGGTTTGATGCTATACGTCACCGGGAAGTTACCCAGTGGAGATTGAAAGAATTCCCATTGTTCATCAAACCCCTCGTTACTCTCGCCTCCTTTACTCTGTATCTAACCCCCTGTATCTGCCCTGGGAGTGTTTGATGGGACAGTGTAGAGGGAGCTTTACGCTGTATCTAACCCCCTGTATCTGCCCTGGGAGTGTTTGATGGGACAGTGTAGAGGGAGCTTTACTCTGTATCTAACCCCCTGTACCTGCCCTGGGAGTGTTTGATGGGACAGTGTAGAGGGAGCTTTACTCTGTATCTAACCCCGTGCTGTACCTGCCCTGGGAGTGTTTGATGGGACAGTGTAGTGCAGAGGGAGCTTTACTCTGTATCTAACCCCCTGTACCTGCCCTGGGAGTGTTTGATGGGACAGTGTAGAGTAGAGGGAGCTTTACTCTGTATCTAACCCCCTGTACCTGCCCTGGGAGTGTTTGATGGGACAGTGCAGAGGGAGCTTTACTCTGTATCTAACCCCCTGCACCTGCCCTGGGAGTGTTTGATGGGACAGTGTAGAGGGAGCATTACTCTGTATCTAACCCCCTGTACCTGCCCTGGGAGTGTTTAATGGGACAGTGTAGAGGGAGCTTTACTCTGTATCTAACCCCCTGTACCTGCCCTGGGAGTGTTTGATGGGACAGTGCAGAGGGAGCTTTACTCTGTATCTAACCCCGTGCTGTACCTGCACTGGGAGTGTTTGATGGGACAGTGTAGAGGGAGCTTTACTCTGTATCTAACCCCCTGTACCTGCCCTGGGAATGTTTGATGGGACAGTGTAGAGGGAGCTTTACTCTGTATCTAACCCCCTGTGCCTGCCCTGGGAATGTTTGATGGGACAGTGTAGAGGGAGCTTTACTCTGTATCTAACCCCCTGTACCTGCCCTGGGAGTGTTTGATGGGACAGTGTAGAGGGACCTTTACTCTGTATCTAACCCCCTGTACCTGCCCTGGGAGTGTTTAACTAAGGAACACACAAATAACCCTCCGGAAATACGAGTAAGACAGAGGAACTGAAGGATATCCTGATTAGTCAAGAAATTGTGTTCGGGAAATTGATGAGATTGAAGGCCGATAAATCCCCGGGGCCTGATAGTCTGCATCCCAAAGTACTTACGACAATGGCCCTAGAAATAGTGGATGCATTTGTGGTCATTTTCCAACATTCTATAGACTCTGGATCAGTTCCTGTGGATTGGAGGGTAGATAAAGTAACACCACTTTAAAAAAAATGAGGGACAGAGAACACAGAGAATTATAGACCGGTTAGCCTGACATCGGTCGTGGGGAAAATGTTAGAATCAATTATTACAGATGTAATAGCAGCGTATTTGGAAAGCAGTGACAGGATCGGTCCAAGTCAGCATAGATTTATGAAAGAGTAATCATGGGATCCCACTCACCCATCAAACACTCCCAGGGCAGGTACAGGGGGTTAGATACAGAGTAAAGCTCCCTCTACACTGTCCCATCAAACACTCCCAGGGCAGGTACAGGGGGTTAGATACAGAGTAAAGCTCCCTCTACACTGTCCCATCAAACACTCCCAGGGCAGGTACAGGGGGTTAGATACAGAGTAAAGCTCCCTCTACACTGTCCCATCAAACACTCCCAGGGCAGGTACAGAGGGTTAGATACAGAGTAAAGCTCCCTCTGCACTGTCCCATCAAACACTCCCAGGGCAGGTACAGGGGGTTAGATACAGAGTAAAGCTCCCTCTACACTACACTGTCCCATCAAACACTCCCAGGGCAGGTACAGGGGGTTAGATACAGAGTAAAGCTCCCTCTACACTACACTGTCCCATCAAACACTCCCAGGGCAGGTACAGGACGGGGTTAGATACAGAGTAAAGCTCCCTCTACACTGTCCCATCAAACACTCCCAGGGCAGGTACAGCACGGGGTTAGATACAGAGTAAAGCTCCCGCTACACTGTCCCATCAAACACTCCCAGGGCAGGTACAGCACGGGGTTAGATACAGAGTAAAGCTCCCTCTGCACTGTCCCATCAAACACTCCCAGGGCAGGTACAGAGGGTTAGATACAGAGTAAAGCTCCCTCTGCACTGTCCCATCAAACACTCCCAGGGCAGGTACAGGGGGTTAGATACAGAGTAAAGCTCCCTCTACTCTACACTGTCCCATCAAACACTCCCAGGGCAGGTACAGGGGGTTAGATACAGAGTAAAGCTCCCTCTACACTACACTGTCCCATCAAACACTCCCAGGGCAGGTACAGCACGGGGTTAGATACAGAGTAAAGCTCCCTCTACACTGTCCCATCAAACACTCCCAGGGCAGGTACAGGGGGTTAGATACAGAGTAAAGCTCCCTCTACACTGTCCCATCAAACACTCCCAGGGCAGGTACAGGGGGTTAGATACAGAGTAAAGCTCCCTCTACAGTGTCCCATCAAACACTCCCAGGGCAGGTACAGGGGGTTAGATACAGAGTAAAGCTCCCTCTACACTGTCCCATCAAACACTCCCAGGGTAGGTACAGGGGGTTAGATACAGAGTAAAGCTCCCTCTACACTGTCCCATCAAACACTCCCAGGGCAGGTACAGCACGGGGTTAGATACAGAGTAAAGCTCCCTCTACACTGTCCCATCAAATACTCCCAGGGCAGGGACATGATGTTAGATACAGAGTAAAGCTCCCTCTACACTGTCCCATCAAACACTCCCAGGGCAGGTACAGGGGGTTAGATACAGAGTAAAGCTCCCTCTACACTGTCCCATCAAACACTCCCAGGGCAGGTACAGGGGTTTAGATACAGAGTAAAGCTCCCTCTACACTGTCCCATCAAACACACCCAGGGCAGGTACAGCACGGGGTTAGATACAGAGTAAAGCTCCCTCTACACTGTCCCATCAAACACTCCCAGGGCAGGTACATGGGGTTAGATACAGAGTAAAGCTCCCTCTACACTGTCCCATCAAACACTCCCAGGGCAGGTACAGGGGGTTAGATACAGAGTAAAGCTCCCTCTACACTGTCCCATCAAACACTCCCAGGGCAGGTACAGGGTGTTAGATACAGAGTAAAGCTCCCTCTACACTATCCCATCAAACACTCCCAGGGCAGGTACAGGGGGTTAGATACAGAGTAAAGCTCCCTCTACACTGTCCCATCAAACACTCTCAGGGCAGGTACATGGGGTTAGATACAGAGTAAAGCTCCCTCTACACTGTCCCATCAAACACTCCCAGGGCAGGTACAGGGGGTTAGATACAGAGTAAAGCTCCCTCTACACTGTCCCATCAAACACTCCCAGGGCAGGTACAGCATGGGGTTAGACACAGAGTAAAGCTCCCTCTACACTGTCCCATCAAACACTCCCAGGGCAGGTACAGGGGGTTAGATACAGAGTAAAGCTCCATCTACACTGTTCCATCAAACACTCCCAGGGCAGGTACAGCACGGGTTAGATACAGAGTAAAGCTCCCTCTACACTGTCCCATCAAACACTCCCAGGGCAGGTACAGGGTGTTAGATACAGAGTAAAGCTCCCTCTACACTGTCCCATCAAACACTCCCAGGGCAGGTACATGGGGTTAGATACAGAGTAAAGCTCCCTCTACACTGTCCCATCAAACACTCCCAGGGCAGGTACATGGGGTTAGACACAGAGTAAAGCTCCCTCTACACTGTCCCATTAAACACTCCCAGGGCAGGTACAGGGGGTTAGATACAGAGTAAAGCTCCATCTACACTGTTCCATCAAACACTCCCAGGGCAGGTACAGGGGGTTAGATACAGAGTAAAGCTCCCTCTACACTGTCCCATCAAACAATCCCAGGGCAGGTACAGGGGGTTAGATACAGAGTAAAGCTCCCTCTACACTGTCCCATCAAACACTCCCAGGGCAGGTACAGGGGGTTAGATACAGAGTAAAGCTCCCTCTACACTGTCCCATCAAACACTCCCAGGGCAGGTACAGGGGGTTAGATACAGAGTAAAGCTCCCTCTACACTGTCCCATCAAACACTCCCAGGGCAGGTACAGGGTGTTAGATACAGAGTAAAGCTCCCTCTACACTGTCCCATCAAACACTCCCAGGGCAGGTACAGGGGGTTAGATACAGAGTAAAGCTCCCTCTACACTGTCCCATCAAACACTCCCAGGGCAGGTACAGCACAGGGTTAGATACAGAGTAAAGCTCCCTCTACACTGTCCCATCAAACACTCCCAGGGCAGGAACAGGGGGTTAGATACAGAGTAAAGCTCCCTCTACACTGTCCCATCAAACACTCCCAGGGCAGGTACAGGGGCTTAGATACAGAGTAAAGCTCCCTCTACACTGTCCCATCAAACACTCCCAGGGCAGGTACAGGGGTTTAGATACAGAGTAAAGCTCCCTCTACACTGTCCCATCAAACACACCCAGGGCAGATACAGCACGGGGTTAGATACAGAGTAAAGCTCCCTCTACACTGTCCCATCAAACACTCCCAGGGCAGGTACAGCATGGGGTTAGATACAGAGTAAAGCTCCCTCGACACTGTCCCATCAAACACTCCCAGGGCAGGTACAGCACGGGGTTAGATACAGAGTAAAGGTCCCTCTACACTGTCCCATCAAACACTCCCAGGGCAGGTACATGGGGTTAGATACAGAGTAAAGCTCCCTCTACACTGTCCCATCAAACACTCCCAGGGCAGGTACAGGGGGTTAGATACAGAGTGAAGCTCCCTCTACACTGTCCCATCAAACACTCCCAGGGCAGGTACAGCATGGGGTTAGACACGGAGTAAAGCTCCCTCTACACTGTCCCATCAAACACTCCCAGGGCAGGTACAGGGGGTTAGATACAGAGTAAAGCTCCATCTACACTGTTCCATCAAACACTCCCAGGGCAGGTACAGCACAGGGTTAGATACAGAGTAAAGCTCCCTCTACACTGTCCCATCAAACACTCCTAGGGCAGGAACAGGGGGTTAGATACAGAGTAAAGCTCCCTCTACACTGTCCCATCAAACACTCCCAGGGCAGGTACAGGGGCTTAGATACAGAGTAAAGCTCCCTCTACACTGTCCCATCAAACAGTCCCAGGGCAGGTATAGGGGTTTAGATACAGAGTAAAGCTCCCTCTACACTGTCCCATCAAACACACCCAGGGCAGGTACAGCACGGGGTTAGATACAGAGTAAAGCTCCCTCTACACTGTCCCATCAAACACTCCCAGGGCAGGTACATGGGGTTAGATACAGAGTAAAGCTCCCTCTACACTGTCCCATCAAACACTCCCAGGGCAGGTACAGGGGGTTAGATGCAGAGTAAAGCTCCCTCTACACTGTCCCATCAAACACTCCCAGGGCAGGTACAGCATGGGGTTAGACACAGAGTAAAGCTCCCTCTACACTGTCCCATCAAACACTCCCAGGGCAGGTACAGGGGGTTAGATACAGAGTAAAGCTCCATCTACACTGTTCCATCAAACACTCCCAGGGCAGGTACAGCACGGGTTAGATACAGAGTAAAGCTCCCTCTACACTGTCCCATCAAACACTCCCAGGGCAGGTACACGGTGTTAGATACAGAGTAAAGCTCCCTCTACACTGTCCCATAAAACACTCTCAGGGCAGGTACAGGGGGTTAGATACAGAGTAAAGCTCCCTCTACACTGTCCCATCAAACACTCCCAGGGCAGGTACAGCATGGGGTTAGATACAGAGTAAAGCTCCCTCGACACTGTCCCATCAAACACTCCCAGGGCAGGTACAGCACGGGGTTAGATACAGAGTAAAGCTCCCTCGACACTGTCCCATCAAACACTCCCAGGGCAGGTACAGGGGGTTAGATACAGAGTAAAGGTCCCTCTACACTGTCCCATCAAACACTTCCAGGGCAGGTACAGCACGGGGTTAGATACAGAGTAAAGCTCCCTCTACACTGTCCCGTCAAACACTCCCAGGGCAGGTACAGGGGGTTAGATACAGAGTAAAGCTCCCTCTGCACTGTCCCATCAAACACTCCCAGGGCAGGTACAGAGGGTTAGATACAGAGTAAAGCTCCCTCTACACTGTCCCATCAAACACTCCCAGGGCAGGTACAGGGGGTTAGATACAGAGTAAAGCTCCCTCTACACTGTCCCATCAAACACTCCCAGGGCAGGTACAGGGGGTTAGATACAGAGTAAAGCTCCCTCTACACTGTCCCATCAAACACTCGCAGGGCAGGTACAGGGGGTTAGATACAGAGTAAAGCTCCCTCTACACTGTCCCATCAAACACTCCCAGAGCAGGTACAGGGGGTTAGATACAGAGTAAAGCTCCCTCTACACTGTCCCATCAAACACTCCCAGGGCAGGTACAGGGGGTTAGATACAGAGTAAAGCTCCCTCTACACTGTCCCATCAAACACTCCGAGGGCAGGTACAGCACGGGGTTAGATACAGAGTATTTTTCGTGGATTATTGTAGAGGACACTAACAATATTCCGACAGTGGATAGTCAAGGGGCTGTCGGGGTAGAGGAGGAATTATGTGGCAGCTGTGGAGTTTGACTGGGGTGGTACTCCTGTCACACTGTCACGCAGGTGTCCTAAGGCCAGCTCAGGGAGGACAGAAACCTCCCGTGGAACACAATCACACTCACTAAGGAGGTGGTACTCAGTAAGATAATGGGACTGAAGGCGGATAAACCCCCTGGACCTGATGGCTTGCATCCTCGGGTCTTCAGAGAAGTAACGGCAGGGACAGTGGATGCATTGGTTGTAATTTACCAACATTCCCTGGATTCTGGGGAGGTCCCAACAGATTGGAAAACTGCAAATGTAACGCCCCTGTTTAAAAAAGGAGGCAGACAAAAAGCAGGAAACTATAAACCAGTTAGCCTAACGTGTGTGGTCGGGGAAAATGTTGGAGTCCATTATTAAGGAAGCAGTCACGGGACATTTGGAAAAGCAAAATTCGGTCAGGCAGAGTCCGCGTGGATTTATGAAGGGGAAATCATGTTTGACAAATTTGCTGGAATTCTTTGAGGATGTAATGAACAGGGTGGATAAAGGGGGAACCAGTAGATGTGGTGTATTTAGATTTCCAGAAGGCTTTCGATAAGGTGCCACAGAAAAGGTTACTGCACAAGATACAAGTTCACGGGGTTGGGGGTAATATATTAACATGGATAGAGGATTGGCTAACTAACAGAGAACAGAGAGTCGGGATAAATGGTTCATTCTCGGGTTGGCAATCAGTAACTAGTGGGGTGCCACAGGGATCAGTGCTGGGTCCCCAACTATTTACAATCTATATTAACGATTTGGAAGAAGGGACTGAGTGTAACGTAGACAAGTTTGCTGACGATACAAAGATGGGAGGAAAAGCAATGTGTGAGGAGGACACAAAAAATCTGCAAAAGGACATAGACAGGCTCAGTGAGTGGGCAAAAATTTGTCAGATGGAGTATAATGTTGGAAAGTGTGAGGTCATGCACTTTGGCAGAAAAAAATCAAAGAGCAAGTTACTATTTAAATGGAGAAAGATTGCAAAGTGCCGCAGTACAGCGGGACCTGGGGGTTACTTGTACATGAAACACAAAAGGTTAGTCTGCAGGTACAGCAAGTGATCAGGAAGGGCCAATGGTATCTTGGCCTTTATTGCAAAGGGGATGGAGTATAAAAGCAGGGAAGTCTTGCTCCAGTTATACAGGGTATTGGTGAGGCCACACCTGGAATACTGCGTGCAGTTTTGGTCTCCGTATTTACGAAAGGATATACTTGCTTTGGAGGCAGTTCAGAGAAGGTTCACTCGGTTGATTCCGGGGATGAGGGGGTTGACTTATGAGGAAAGGTTGAGGAGGTTGGGCCTCTACTCATTGGAGTTCAGAAGAATGGGAGGTGATCTTATCGAAAGGTATCAGATTATGAGGGGGCTTGACAAGGTGGATGCAGAGAGGATGTTCCCACTGATGGGGGAGACTAGAACTAGGGGGCATGGTCTTAGAATAAGGGGCCGCCCATTTAAAACTGAGATGAGGAGGAATTTCTTCTCTCAGAGGGTTGTAAATCTGTGGAACTCGCTGCCTCAGAGAGCTGTGGGAGCCGGGACATTGAATATATTTAAGACAGAGATAGACAGTTCCTGAACCGATAAGGGGATAAGGGGGCGGGCAGGGAAGTGGAGCTGTGTCCATGATCGGATCTGCCACGATGGGATTAAATGGCGGAGCAGGCTCGAGGGGCCGAATGGCCGACTCCTGCTCCTATTTCTGATGTTCTTATGTTCTTAAAGCTCGCTCTACACTGTCCCATCAAACACTCCCAGGGCACGGATATGATGGGCTGAATGGCTTCCTTCTGTGTCATAATTTTCTATGATTCCATGGAGCGAGGCTGCCTCCTGGTGGTGAGTTACTGAATTACACCCAGGACATGGAGCGAGGCTGCCCCCTGGTGGTGAGTTACCAGAGGCGAGGGGAGGGAAAAAATATGCAGCAATTTGTTGTGATTGGGAATGGGCTGCCTGAAAGGGCGGTGGAAGCAGATTCAACAGCGAGTTTCAAAAGAGAATTGGAAAATACTTGAAAAGGAAATAATTGCAGGACAATGGTGAAAGAATCTAGGTGTAATTCAGTAACTCACCACCAGGAGGCAGCCTCGCTCCATGTCCTGGGTGTAATTCAGTAACTCACCAGCAGGAGGCAGTCTCGCTCCATGTCCTGGGTGTAATATGGTAACTCACCACCAGGAGGCAGCCTCGCTCCATGTCCTGGGTGTAATGCAGTAACTCACCACCAGGAGGCAGCCTCGCTCCATGTCCTGGGTGTAATTCAGTAACTCACCAGCAGGAGGCAGTCTCGCTCCATGTCCTGGGTGTAATACAGTAACTCACCACCAGGAGGCAGCCTCGCTCCATGTCCTGGGTGTAATGCAGTAACTCACCACCAGGAGGCAGCCTCGCTCCATGTCCTGGGTGTAATTCAGTAACACACCACCAGGAGGCAGCCTCGCTTCACGTCCTGGGTGTAATTCAGTAACTCACCACCAGGAGGCAGCCTCGCTCCATGTCCTGGGTGTAATTCAGTAACTCACCACCAGGAGGCAGCCTCGCTCCATGTCCTGGGTGTAATTCAGTAACTCACCACCAGGAGGCAGCCTCGCTCCATGTCCTGGGTGTAATTCAGTAACACACCACCAGGAGGCAGCCTCGCTTCACGTCCTGGGTGTAATTCAGTAACTCACCACCAGGAGGCAGCCTCGCTCCATGTCCTGGGTGTAATTCAGTAACACACCACCAGGAGGCAGCCTCGCTCCATGTCCTGGGTGTAATTCAGTAACTCACCACCAGGAGGCAGCCTCGCTCCATGTCCTGGGTGTAATTCAATAACTCACCACCAGGAGGCAGCCTCACTTCATGTCCTGGGTGTAATTCAGTAACTCACCACCAGGAGGCAGCCTCGCTCCATGTCCTGGGTGTAATTCAGTAACTCACCACCAGGAGGCAGCCTCGCTCCATGTCCTGGGTGTAATTCAGTAACTCACCAGCAGGAGGCAGTCTCGCTCCATGTCCTGGGTGTAATATGGTAACTCACCACCAGGAGGCAGCCTCGCTCCATGTCCTGGGTGTAATGCAGTAACTCACCACCAGGAGGCAGCCTCGCTCCATGTCCTGGGTGTAATTCAGTAACTCACCAGCAGGAGGCAGTCTCGCTCCATGTCCTGGGTGTAATACAGTAACTCACCACCAGGAGGCAGCCTCGCTCCATGTCCTGGGTGTAATGCAGTAACTCACCACCAGGAGGCAGCCTCGCTCCATGTCCTGGGTGTAATTCAGTAACACACCACCAGGAGGCAGCCTCGCTTCACGTCCTGGGTGTAATTCAGTAACTCACCACCAGGAGGCAGCCTCGCTCCATGTCCTGGGTGTAATTCAGTAACTCACCAGCAGGAGGCAGCCTCGCTCCATGTCCTGGGTGTAATGCAGTAATTCACCACCAGGAGGCAGCCTCGCTCCATGTCCTGGGTGTAATTCAGTAACTCACCACCAGGAGGCAGCCTCGCTCCATGTCCTGGGTGTAATTCAGTAACACACCACCAGGAGGCAGCCTCGCTTCACGTCCTGGGTGTAATTCAGTAACTCACCACCAGGAGGCAGCCTCGCTCCATGTCCTGGGTGTAATTCAGTAACACACCACCAGGAGGCAGCCTCGCTCCATGTCCTGGGTGTAATTCAGTAACTCACCACCAGGAGGCAGCCTCGCTCCATGTCCTGGGTGTAATTCAATAACTCACCACCAGGAGGCAGCCTCACTTCATGTCCTGGGTGTAATTCAGTAACTCACCACCAGGAGGCAGCCTCGCTCCATGTCCTGGGTGTAATTCAGTAACTCACCACCAGGAGGCAGCCTCGCTCCATGTCCTGGGTGTAATTCAGTAACTCACCAGCAGGAGGCAGTCTCGCTCCATGTCCTGGGTGTAATATGGTAACTCACCACCAGGAGGCAGCCTCGCTCCATGTCCTGGGTGTAATGCAGTAACTCACCACCAGGAGGCAGCCTCGCTCCATGTCCTGGGTGTAATTCAGTAACTCACCAGCAGGAGGCAGTCTCGCTCCATGTCCTGGGTGTAATACAGTAACTCACCACCAGGAGGCAGCCTCGCTCCATGTCCTGGGTGTAATGCAGTAACTCACCACCAGGAGGCAGCCTCGCTCCATGTCCTGGGTGTAATTCAGTAACACACCACCAGGAGGCAGCCTCGCTTCACGTCCTGGGTGTAATTCAGTAACTCACCACCAGGAGGCAGCCTCGCTCCATGTCCTGGGTGTAATTCAGTAACTCACCACCAGGAGGCAGCCTCGCTCCATGTCCTGGGTGTAATTCAGTAACTCACCACCAGGAGGCAGCCTCGCTCCATGTCCTGGGTGTAATTCAGTAACACACCACCAGGAGGCAGCCTCGCTTCACGTCCTGGGTGTAATTCAGTAACTCACCACCAGGAGGCAGCCTCGCTCCATGTCCTGGGTGTAATTCAGTAACACACCACCAGGAGGCAGCCTCGCTCCATGTCCTGGGTGTAATTCAGTAACTCACCACCAGGAGGCAGCCTCGCTCCATGTCCTGGGTGTAATTCAATAACTCACCACCAGGAGGCAGCCTCACTTCATGTCCTGGGTGTAATTCAGTAACTCACCACCAGGAGGCAGCCTCGCTCCATGTCCTGGGTGTAATTCAGTAACTCACCACCAGGAGGCAGCCTCGCTCCATGTACTGGGTGTAAATCAGTAACTCACCACCAGGAGGCAGCCTCGCCCCAAGTCCTGGGTGTAATTCAGTAACTCACCACCAGGAGGCAGCCTCGCCCCAAGTCCTGGGTGTAATTCAGTAACTCACCACCAGGAGGCAGTCTCGCTCCATGTCCTGGGTGTAATTCAGTAACTCACCACCAGGAGGCAGCCTCGCCCCAAGTCCTGGATGTAATTCAGTAACTCACCACCAGGAGGCAGTCTCGCTCCATGTACTGGGTGTAAATCAGTAACTCACCACCAGGAGGCAGCCTCGCCCCAAGTCCTGGGTGTAATTCAGTAACTCACCACCAGGAGGCAGCCTCGCTCCATGTCCTGGATGTAATTCAGTAACTCACCACCAGGAGGCAGTCTCGCTCCATGTACTGGGTGTAAATCAGTAACTCACCACCAGGAGGCAGCCTCGCCCCAAGTCCTGGGTGTAATTCAGTAACACACCCCCAGGAGGTGACTGCGCCCTTTGGCTCCCTGTTTCTTCAAGGATTAATCCTTGAGCCCAATCTTAACCTGTTGACCCAGAGAGTGACCGTTGCCTATTCAACCATGGAGTGCTTCACCGCTGAACCTGACATTCATTTTCCAGCAAGATTCACTGGTCGGGGATCAGGAGCAGGAACCGTGGCTGGTTTTAACCCTCCTTATGTCAGGGGAACTGAGGCCAATTATACCCCACAACCGCCCGCTCCCCACCCCACCCTTCCCTCACACACCCCCTCACGCATCCGCTCCCCTCTCCCACCCCCGACATCTCCAAAACCCATACTCACTCCCCATCCCCCTCCTGCAGGGCCACCCTCCCCCAACCCCGTGCGACCCCCGTGTGACCCCCGTGCGACCCCATTGACCCAGCACAGGCCGTGGATGGAGCCTGGGCATTTCCTGCTCTGTGTGTGTGGGGGTTGTGGATGCAGGCTGAGCGACAATTTTAACAACTGAGCCAATATCTTCAAAACGAGACAGAAATATACTTTCCCCAGCCGTCTCAACAGGACTCGATCTCCCAGTACTGAGGGAGTGCCGCACTGTCGGAGGGGCAGTACTGAGGGAGCGCCGCACTGTCGGAGGGGCAGTACTGCGGGAGTGCCGCACTGTCGGAGGGGCAGTACTGAGGGAGTGCCGCACTGTCGGAGGGGCAGTACTGAGGGAGTGCCGCACTGTCGGAGGGGCAGTACTGAGGGAGTGCCGCACTGTCGGAGGGGCAGTACTGAGGGAGTGCCGCACTGTCGGAGGGGCAGTACTGAGGGAGTACCGCACTGTCGGAGGGACAGTACTGAGGGAGTACCGCACTGTCGGAGGGGCAGTACTGAGGGAGTACCGCACTGTCGGAGGGGCAGTACTGAGGGAGTGCCGCACTGTCGGAGGGGCAGTACTGAGGGAGTGCCGCACTGTCGGAGGGACAGTACTGAGGGAGTGCCGCACTGTCGGAGGGGCAGTACTGAGGGAGTGCCGCACTGTCGGAGGGGCAGTACTGAGGGAGTGCCGCACTGTCGGAGGGGCAGTACTGAGGGAGTGCCGCACTGTCGGAGGGGCAGTACTGAGGGAATGCCGCACTGTCGGAGGGGCAGTACTGAGGGAGTGCCGCACTGTCGGAGGGGCAGTACTGAGGGAGTGCCGCACTGTCGGAGGGGCAGTACTGAGGGAGTACCGCACTGTCGGAGGGACAGTACTGAGGGAGTGCCGCACTGTCGGAGGGGCAGTACTGAGGGACTTCCGCACTGTCGGAGGGGCAGTACTGAGGGAGTGCCGCACTGTCGGAGGGGCAATACTGAGGGAGTACCGCACTGTCGGAGGGGCAGTACTGAGGGAGTACCGCACTGTCGGAGGGGCAGTACTGAGGGAGTACCGCACTGTCGGAGGGGCAGTACTGAGGGAGTGCCGCACTGTCGGAGGGACAGTACTGAGGGAGTGCCGCACTGTCGGAGGGGCAGTACTGAGGGAGTGCCGCACTGTCGGAGGGGCAGTACTGAGGGAGTGCCGCACTGTCGGAGGGGCAGTACTGAGGGAGTGCCGCACTGTCGGAGGGGCAGTACTGAGGGAATGCCGCACTGTCGGAGGGGCAGTACTGAGGGAGTGCCGCACTGTCGGAGGGGCAGTACTGAGGGAGTGCCGCACTGTCGGAGGGGCAGTACTGAGGGAGTACCGCACTGTCGGAGGGGCAGTACTGAGGGAGTGCCGCACTGTCGGAGGGGCGGTACTGAGGGAGTGCCGCACTGTCGGAGGGGCAGTACTGAGGGAGCGCCGCACTGTCGGAGGGGCAGTACTGAGGGAGCGCTGCACTGTTGGAGGGGCAGTACTGAGGGAGCGCCGCACTGTCGGAGGGGCAGTACTGAGGGAGCGCCGTACTATTGGAGGGGCAGTACTGAGGGAGCGCCGTACTGTCGGAGGGGCAGTACTGAGGGAGTGCCGCACTGTCGGAGGGGCAGTACTGAGGGAGTGCCGCACTGTCGGAGGGGCAGTACTGAGGGAATGCCGCACTGTCGGAGGGGCAGTACTGAGGGAGTGCCGCACTGTCGGAGGGGCAGTACTGAGGGAGTGCCGCACTGTCGGAGGGGCAGTACTGAGGGAGTACCGCACTGTCGGAGGGGCAGTACTGAGGGAGTGCCGCACTGTCGGAGGGGCGGTACTGAGGGAGTGCCGCACTGTCGGAGGGGCAGTACTGAGGGAGTGCCGAACTGTCGGAGGGGCAGTACTGAGGGAGTGCCGCACTGTCGGAGGGGCAGTACTGAGGGAGTGCCGCACTGTCGGAGGGGCAGTACTGAGGGAGCGCCGCACTGTCGGAGGGGCAGTACTGAGGGAGCGCTGCACTGTTGGAGGGGCAGTACTGAGGGAGCGCCGCACTGTCGGAGGGGCAGTACTGAGGGAGCGCCGTACTATTGGAGGAGCAGTACTGAGGGAGCGCCGTACTGTCGGAGGGGCAGTACTGAGGGAGCGCCGCACTATTGGAGGGGCAGTACTGAGGGAGCGCCGTACTATTGGAGGGGCAGTACTGAGGGAGCGCCGTACTATTGGAGGAGCTGTACTGAGGGAGTGCCGTACTGTCGGAGGGGCAGTACTGAGGGAGCGCCGCACTATTGGAGGGGCAGTATTGAGGGAGTGCCGTACTGTCGGAGGGGCAGTACTGAGGGAGCGCCGCACTGTCGGAGGGGCAGTATTGAGGGAGTGCCGTACTGTCGGAGGGGCAGTACTGAGGGAGACGTACTGTCGGAGGGACAGTACTGAGGGAGCGCCGCACTATTGGAGGGGAAATACTGAGGTAATTTCTTCCCGTGAATCTGTGGAATTCTCTGCCTCAGAGAGCTGTGGAGGCTGGGTCACTGAATGTATTTAAGGTGGAGATAGACAGATGTTTGAGCGATAAGGGAGTGAAGGGGAGCGGGCGGGGAAGTGGAGCTGAGTCCATGATCGGATCAGCCATGATGGTATTAAATGGCGGAGCAGGCCCGAGGGGCCGAATGGCCCACTCCTGCTCCTATATCTGATGTTCGTATGGTCTAATGAAGGCAGGGAAGGGATCTGTGGGTACAGGGACAGAATTTCCATCAGCGGTGTGAGGAAACAATATCCAGGACAGGGATGTGTCTCGGGGTAACTATTGAACGAGCCAATTGCCGTGTAGATGGGGTGTTCAGAAAGTTTCAGAAGTGGGAGTGGGAACTGGCACTGAAGGTTGAGTTCAGATCTGATCCAGCTGTACACCACGCTCAGGACTGTAACACGTTTGGATCCTGAGGCTCACCCACTCGAGGTTTTGTCGGATACGTTGGCTGCTTTGTTTGTGTATTAAGTTTGATTGCTGAATAAATCTGTGCCATCTGGCGTTCAGTGTTGGGAATTATGAATGATTTCAGGGAGTGAATTGTCAATAAGTTGAGAGACGTTTATCCGACCTTAAATTTGGGCCTACACATGACTGCAGTCCCTCACTGCCCCAGGCTCGGTCCTGCACATGACTCCAATCCCTGACTATACCAATGTGGACCTACACGTGACTCCAGTCCCTCACCACCCCGGTCTGGGCCTACACCTGACTCCAGTCCCTCACCACCCCGGTCTGGGGCCTACACCTGACTTCAGTCCCTCACCACCCCGTTCTGGGGCCTACACGTGACTCCCGTCCCTGACTACACCAATGTGGGCCTACACGTGACCCCAGTCCCTCACTGCCCTAGTCTGGGGTCTACACCTGACTCCCATCCCTCACTACCACTATCTGAAGCCTACACATGGCTCCAGACAATGGCTACCCCAGTCTGGGGCCGACACATGACTCCAGTCCCTGATTACACCAATGTGTGCCTACTCCAGTCGCTCACTACCCCAGTCTGGGGCCTACACGTGCCTCCAGTCCCTCACTACCCTGTTCTGGGCCTACACGTGACTCCAGTCCCTCACTACCCCAGTCTGGGGCCTACACGTCATGCCAGACCCTCACTACTCCGTTCTGGGCCTACACGTGACTGCAGTCCCTCACTACCTCAGTCTGGGGCCTACACGTGCCTCCAGTCCCTCACTACCTCAGTCTGGGGCCTACACGTGACTCCAGTCCCTCACTACCTCAGTCTGGGGCCTACACGTACCTCCAGTCCCTCACTACCCCATTCTGGGCCTACACGTGACTCCCGTCCCTGACTACACCAATGTGGGCCTACACGTGACCCCAGTCCCTCACTGCCCTAGTCTGGGGTCTACACCTGACTCCCATCCCTCACTACCACTATCTGAAGCCTACACATGGCTCCAGACAATGGCTACCCCAGTCTGGGGCCGACACATGACTCCAGTCCCTGATTACACCAATGTGTGCCTACTCCAGTCGCTCACTACCCCAGTCTGGGGCCTACACGTGCCTCCAGTCCCTCACTACCCTGTTCTGGGCCTACACGTGACTCCAGTCCCTCACTACCCCAGTCTGGGGCCTACACGTCATGCCAGACCCTCACTACTCCGTTCTGGGCCTACACGTGACTGCAGTCCCTCACTACCTCAGTCTGGGGCCTACACGTGCCTCCAGTCCCTCACTACCTCAGTCTGGGGCCTACACGTGACTCCAGTCCCTCACTACCTCAGTCTGGGGCCTACACGTACCTCCAGTCCCTCACTACCCCATTCTGGGCCTACACGTGACTCCAGTCCCTCACCACCCAAGTCTGGGCCTACACCTGACTCCAGTCTCTCACTACCACAGTCTGTGGCCTACACGTGACTGCCGTCCCTGACTACACCAATGTGGGCCTACACGTGACTCCAGTCCCTCACTACCCTAGTCTGGGGCCTACACGTGACTCCCGTCCCTGACTACACCAATGTGGGCCTACATGTGACTCCAGTCCCTCACTGCCCTAGTCTGGGGTCTACACGTGACTCCCATCCCTCACTACCACTATCTGAAGCCTACACATGGCTCCAGACAATGGCTACCCCAGTCTGGGGCCGACACATGACTCCAGTCCCTGACTACATCAATGTGTGCCTACATGTGACTCCAGTCACTCACTACCCCAGTCTGGGGCCTACACGTGCCTCCAGTCCCTCACTACCCTGTTCTGGGCCTACACGTGACTCCAGTCCCTCACTACCCCAGTCTGGGGCCTACACGTCATGCCAGACCCTCACTACCCCGTTCTGGGCCTACACGTGACTGCAGTCCCTCACTACCTCAGTCTGGGGCCTACACGTGCCTCCAGTCCCTCACTACCCCGTTCTGGGCCTACACGTGACTCCAGTCCCTCACTACCTCAGTCTGGGGCCTACACGTGCCTCCAGTCCCTCACTACTCCGTTCTGGGCCTACACGTGACTCCAGTCCCTCACTACCTCAGTCTGGGGCCTACACGTGCCTCCAGTCCCTCACTACCCCGTTCTGGGCCTACACGTGACTCCAGTCCCTCACCACCCCAGTCTGGGGCCTACACGTGACTCCCGTCCCTGACTACACCAATGTAGGCCTACACGTGACTTCAGTCCCTCACCACCCCGGTCTTGGGCCTACACGTGACTGCCGTCCCTGACTACACCAATGTGGGCCTACACGTGACTCCAGTCCCTCACTGCCCCAGTCTGGGGCCTACACGTGACTCCAGTCCCTCACTACCCTAGTCTGGGGCCTAGACGTGACTACCGTCCCTGACTACACCAATGTGGGCCTACACGTGACTCCAGTCCCTCACTACCCTAGTCTGGGGCCTACACGTGACTCCCGTCCCTGACTACACCAATGTGGGCCTACACGTGACTCCAGTCCCTCACTGCCCTAGTCTGGGGTCTACACGTGGCTCCCATCCCTCACTACCACTATCTGAAGCCTACACATGGCTCCAGACAATGGCTACCCCAGTCTGGGGCCGACACATGACTCCAGTCCCTGACTACCCCAGCCTACGCCGACATGTGACTCCAGTCCCTGACTACACCAATGTGTGCCTACATGTGACTCCAGTCGCTCACTACCCCAGTCTGGGGCCTACACGTGCCTCCAGTCCCTCACTACCCTGTTCTGGGCCTACACGTGACTCCAGTCCCTCACTACCCCAGTCTGGGGCCTACACGTCATGCCAGACCCTCACTACCCCGTTCTGGGCCTACACGTGACTGCAGTCCCTCACTACCTCAGTCTGGGGCCTACACGTGCCTCCAGTCCCTCACTACTCTGTTCTGGGCCTACACGTGACTCCAGTCCCTCACTACCTCAGTCTGGGGCCTACACGTGCCTCCAGTCCCTCACTACCCCATTCTGGGCCTACACGTGACTCCAGTCCCTCACCACCCCAGTCTGGGCCTACACCTGACTCCAGTCCCTCACTACCACAGTCTGGGGCCTACACGTGACTCCAGTCCCTCACTACCCCAGTCTGGGGCCTACACGTGCCTCCAGTCCCTCACTACCCCAGTCTGGGCCTACACCTGACTCCAGTCCCTCACTACCACAGTCTGGGGCCTACACGTGACTCCAGTCCCTCACTACCTCAGTCTGGGGCCTACACATGCCTCCAGTCCCTCACTACCCCGTTCTGGGCCTACACGTGACTCCAGTCCCTCACTACCTCAGTCTGGGGCCTACACGTGCCTCCAGTCCCTCACTACCCCGTTCTGGGCCTACACGTGACTCCAGTCCCTCACTACCTCAGTCTGGGGCCTACACGTGCCTCCAGTCCCTCACTACCCTGTTCTGGGCCTATACGTGACTCCAGTCCCTCACTACCCCAGTCTGGGGCAAACACATGTTTCCCATCCCTCACTAACCCAGTCTGGGGCCTACACATGACTCCAGTCTTTCACAACCCAGTCTGGGGCCTACACGTGACTCCAGTCCCTCACTATCCCAGTCTGGGGCCCGCACGTGCCTTCATTCCCTCGCTACCCCAGTCTGGGGCCTACAAGTGACTCCAGTCCCTCACTAGCCCAGTCTGGGGCCTACACGTGACTCCAGTCCCTTACTACCCCAGTCTGGGGCCTACACGTGCCTCCAGTCCCTCGCTACATCAGTCTGGGGCCTACACGTGCCTCCAGTCCCTCGCTACCCCAGTTTGGGGCCTACACGTGCCTTCAGTCCCTCGCTACCCCAGTCTTGGGCCTACACGTGACTCCAGTCCCTCACTACCCCAGTCTGGGGCCCACACGTGCCTTCAGTCCCTCACTACCCCAGTCTGGGGCCTACACGTGCCTCCAGTCCCTCGCTATCCCAGTCTGGGGCCTACACGTGCCTTCAGTCCCTCACTACCCCAGTCTGGGGCTTACACGTGCCTCCAGTCCCTCACTACCCCAGTCTGGGGCCTACACGTGCCTTCAGTCCCTCACTACCCCAGTCTGGGGCCCACACGTGCCTCCAGTCCCTCACTACCCCAGTCTGGGGCTTACACGTGCCTCCAGTCCCTCACTACCCCAGTCTGGGGCCTACACGTGCCTCCAGTCCCTCACTACCCCATTCTGGGCCTACACGTGACTCCAGTCCCTCACTACCTCAGTCTGGGGCCTACACGTGCCTCCAGTCCCTCACTACTCCGTTCTGGGCCTACACGTGACTCCAGT
The DNA here is from genome assembly GCF_044704955.1 of Pristiophorus japonicus. Lineage (NCBI taxonomy): Eukaryota > Metazoa > Chordata > Chondrichthyes > Pristiophoridae > Pristiophorus > Pristiophorus japonicus. The sequence continues at coordinate 395,922 of NW_027254312.1, forward strand.
CCCTCACTACCCCAGTCTGGGGCCTACACGTGACTCCAGTCCCTCACTACCCTAGTCTGGGGCTTACACGTGCCTCCAGTCCCTCACTACCGAGCCTGGGTACCAACATAAGAACATAAGAAATAGGAGCAGGAGTTGGCCATTCGGCCCCTCAAGCCTGCTCCGCCATTCAATAAGATCATGGGCTGATCGTCGACCTCAACTTCACTTCCATGCCCGATCCCTCGATTTCCTTTGGCTCCAAAAACCCTATCGATCTCAGCCTTGAATATACTCAACGACTGAGCCTCCACTGCTCTCTGGGGCAGAGAATTCTAAAGATTCACCACCCTCTGAGTGAAAAAATTCCTCTTCATTTCAGTCATAAATGGCCAACCCCTTACCCTGAAACTGTGACCCCTGGTTCTCGACCTCCCAGCCGGGAGAAGCATAGAAAATAGGTGCAGGAGTAGGCCATTCAGCCCTTCTAGCCTGCACCGCCATTCAATGAGTTCATGGCTGAACATGAAACTTCAGTACCCACTTCCTGCTTTCTCGCCATACCCCTTGATCCCCCGAGTAGTAAGGACTTCATCTAACTCCCTTTTGAATATATTTAGTGAATTGGCCTCAACTACTTTCTGTAGTAGAGAATTCCACAGGTTCACCACTCTCTGGGTGAAGAAGTTTCTCCTCATCTCGGTCCTAAATGGCTTACCCCTTATCCTTAGACTGTGACCCCTGGTTCTGGACTTCCCCAACATTGGGAACATTCTTCCTGCATCTAACCTGTCTAAACCCGTCAGAATTTTAAACGTTTCTATGAGGTCCCCTCTCATTCTTCTGAACTCCAGTGAATACAAGCCCAATTGATCCAATCTTTCTTGATAGGTCAGTCCCGCCATCCCGGGAATCAGTCTGGTGAACCTTCGCTGCACTCCCTCAATAGCAAGAATGTCCTTCCTCAAGTTAGGAGACCAAAACTGTACACAATACTCCAGGTGTGGCCTCACCAAGGCCCTGTACAACTGTAGCAACACCTCCCTGCCCCTGTACTCAAATCCCCTCGCTATGAAGGCCAACATGCCATTTGCCTTCTTCACCGCCTGCTGTACCTGCATGCCAACCTTCAATGACTGATGTACCATGACACCCAGGTCAAGCATCCTCTCAGCAGTTACCCTGTCAATCCCCCTCAGAATCTTGTACGTTTCAATGAGCCCAGCTCTCATTCTTCTAAACTCCAAAGCGTATAGTCCCATTCTACACAATCTCTCCTCATAAGGCAGCCCTCTCACGCCAGGAATCAATCTCGTGAACCTTTGTTACACCATCTCCGAGATGCATCCGCGAGACTGAGAACTAGGTGGATAGCACGTTTCTAAAGGCGGTCACCCCACATCTTAAGAGTGTGCAAGTAGATAGGGATTGGGTGGCCGCTGGCCAAGAGAGTAAGACTGGACTGCAAAAGCTTCTGTAGATACGTGAAGAGAAAAAGATCAGTGAAGACAAACGTAGGTCCCTTGCTGTCTGAATCAGGTGAATTTATAATGGGGAACAAAGAAATGGCGGACCAATTGAACAAATACTTTGGTTCTGTCTTCACTAAGGAAGACACAAATAACCTTCCCGAAATACTAGGGGGCCGAGGGTCTAGCGAGAAGGAGGAACTGAAGGAAATCCTTATTGGTCAGGAAATTGTGTGAGGGAAATTGATGGGATTGAAGGCTGATAAATCCCCAGTGCTTGATATTCTGCATCCCAGAGTACTTGAGGAAGTGGCCCTAGAAATAGTGGATGCATTGGTGGTCATTTTCCAACATTTTATAGACTCTGGATCAGTTCCTATGGACTGGAGGGTAGCTAATGTAAACCCACTCTTTAAAAAAGGAGGGAGAGAGAAAACAGGGAATTATAGACGGGTCAGCCTGACATCGGTAGTGGGGAAAATGTTGGAATCAATTATTAAGGATGAAATAGCAGCACATTTGGAAAGCAGTGACAGGATCGGTCCAAGTCAGCATGGGTTTATGAAAGGGAAATCCTGCTTGACAAATCTTCTGGAATTTTTTGAGGATGTAACTGGTAGAGTGGACAAGGGAGAACCAGTGGATGTGGTGTATTTGGACTTTCAATAGGCTTTTGACAAGGTCCCACACAAGAGATTGGTGTGCAAAATTAAAGCACATGGTATTGGGGGTAATGTACTGATGTGGATAGAGAACTGGTTGGCAGACAGGAAGCAGAGAGTCGGGATAAACGGGTCCTTTTCAGAATGGCAGGCAGTGACTAGTGGAGTGCCGCAGGGTTCAGTGCTGGGACCCCAGCTATTTACAATATATATTAATGATTTAGACAAAGGAATTGAGTGTAATATCTCCAAGTTTGCAGATGACACTAAGCTGGGTGGCGGTGTGAGCTGTGAGGGGGACGCTAAGAGGCTGCAGGGTGACTTGGACAGGTTCGGTGAGTGGGCAAATGCATGGCAGATGCAGTATAATGTGGAGAAATGTGAGGTTATCCACTTTGGGGGCAAAAACAGGAAGGCAGAATATTATCTGAATGGTGACAGATTAGGAAAAGGGGAGGTGCAACGAGACCTGGGGGTCATGGTACATCAGTCATTGAAAGTTGGCATGCAGGTACAGCAGGCGGTGAAGAAGGCAAATGGCATGTTGGCCTTCATAGCGAGGGGATTTGAGTATAGGAGCAGGGAGGTGTTGCTACAGTTGTACAGGGCCTTGGTGAGACCACACCTGGAATATTGTGTTAGTTTTGTTCTCCTAATCTGAGGAAGGACATTCTTGCTATTGAGGGAGTGCAGCGAAGGTTCACCAGACTGATTCCCGGGATGGCAGGACTGACACATGAGGAGAGACTGGATCAACTGGGCCTGTATTCACTGGAGTTTAGAAGGATGAGAGGGGATCTCATAGAAACATATAAAATTCTGACGGGACTGGACAGGTTAGATGCGGGAAGAATGTTCCCGATGTTGGGGAAGTCCAGAACCAGGGGACACAGTCTAAGGATAAGGGGTAGGCCATTTAGGACTGAGATGAGGAGAAACTTCTTCACTCAGAGAGTGGTGAACCTGTGGAATTCCCTGCTGCAGAGAGTTGTTGAGACCAGTTCATTGGATATATTCCAGAGGGAGTTAGATGTGGTCCTTACGGCTAAAGGGATCAAGGGGTATGGAAAGAAAGCAGGAAAGGGGTATTGAGGTGAATGATCAGCCATGATCTTATTGAATGGTGGTGCAGGCTCGAAGGGCCCAATGGCCTGCTCCTGCACCTATTTTCTGTGGGCCCAAGTTTCCACAGGATAAAAAACGGGCGCCCCTCCGAGCTGGACGCCCGTTTTTCGCGCCTAAAACGGCGGCAGAAAAAAAACGCGCTATTCTCGAGCGCTTTGCAGCTCCTTGTCTGTTTGGCGCGGCGCCCAGGGGGGCGGGGCCTACACTCGCGCCGATTTTGTAAGTGGGAGGGGGCGGGTACCATTTAAATTAGTTTTTTTCCTGCCGGCAACCCTGCGCGTGCGCGTTGGAGCGTTCGCCCATGCGCAGTGTGGAAAAAAACATTGGCGCTCGGCCATTTTTGTAGTTCTTTGTAGCTGTTTAATTTTTGAGCATTTTTTAATAAAATCACATTGCCATCAACACATCAGCACTGAGGCTACCCTTCTCACTGTCTCCTTCCCCTCCCTCCCCTCCGCGGCAACAAGCCACTGTCTCCTTCCCTCCCTCCCCTCCGCGGCAACAAGCCACTGTCTCCTTCCCCTCCCTCCCCTCCGCGGCAACAAACCACTGTCTCCTTCCCTCCCTCCCCTCCGCGGCAACAAGCCACTGTCTCCTTCCCTCCCTCCCCTCCGCGGCAACAAGCCACTGTCTCCTTCCCTCCCTCCCCTCCGCGGCAACAAGCCACTGTCTCCTTCCCTCCCTCCCCTCCGCGGCAACAAGCCACTGTCTCCTTCCCTCCCTCCCCTCCGCGGCAGCAAGCCACTGTCTCCTTCCCCTCCCTCCCCTCCGCGGCAACAAGCCACTGTCTCCTTCCCCTCCCTCCCCTCCGCGGCAACAAGCCACTGTCTCCTTCCCTCCCTCCCCTCCGCGGCAACAAGCCGCTGTCTCCTTCCCTCCCTCCCCTCCGCAGCAACAAGCCACTGTCTCCTTCCCTCCCTCCCCTCCGCGGCAACAAGCCGCTGTCTCCTTCCCTCCCTCCCCTCCGCGGCAACAAGCCGCTGTCTCCTTCCCCTCCCTCCCCTCCGCGGCAACAAGCCACTGTCTCCTTCCCTCACTCCCCTCCGCGGCAACAAGCCACTGTCTCCTTCCCTCCCTCCCCTCCGCAGCAACAAGCCACTGTCTCCTTCCCTCCCTCCCCTCCGCGGCAACAAGCCACTGTCTCCTTCCCCTCCCTCCCCTCCGCGGCAACAAGCCACTGTCTCCTTCCCCTCCCTCCCCTCCGCGGCAACAAGCCGCTGTCTCCTTCCCTCCCTCCCCTCCGCGGCAACAAGCCACTGTCTCCTTCCCTCCCTCCCCTCCGCGGCAACAAGCCGCTGTCTCCTTCCCTCCCCCTCCCCTCCGCGGCAACAAGCCACTGTCTCCTTCCCTCCCTCCCTCCGCAGCAACAAGCCACTGTCTCCTTCCCTCCCTCCCTCCGCAGCAACAAGCCACTGTCTCCTTCCCCTCCCCTCCGCGGCAACAAGCCACTGTCTCCTTCCCTCCCCCTCCCCTCCGCGGCAATAAGCCACTGTCTCCTTCCCCTTCCTCCCCTCCGCGGCAACAAGCCGCTGTCTCCTTCCCTCCCTCCCCTCCGCGGCAACAAGCCACTGTCTCCTTCCCCTCCCTCCCCTCCGCGGCAACAAGCCACTGCCTCCTTCCCTCCCTCCCCTCCGCGGCAACAAGCCACTGTCTCCTTCCCTCCCTCCCTCCGCAGCAACAAGCCGCTGTCTCCTTCCCTCCCCCTCCCGCTCAGGCAACAAGCCGCTGTCTCCTTCCCTCCCCCTCCCCTCCGCGGCAACAAGCCACTGTCTCCTTCCCTCCCTCCCCTCCGCGGCAACAAGCCACTGTCTCCTTCCTCCTCCCTCCCCTCCACGGCAACAAGCCACTGTCTCCTTCCCTCCCTCCCCTCCGCGGCAACAAGCCACTGTCTCCTTCCCCTCCCTCCCCTCCGCGGCAACAAGCCACTGTCTCCTTCCCTCCCTCCCCTCCGCGGCAACAAGCCACTGTCTCCTTCCCTCACTCCCCTCCGCGGCAACAAGCCACTGTCTCCTTCCCTCCCTCCCCTCCGCGGCAACAAGCCACTGTCTCCTTCCCTCACTCCCCTCCGCGGCAACAAGCCACTGTCTCCTTCCCTCCCTCCCTCCGCAGCAACAAGCCACTGTCTCCTTCCCTCCCTCCCCTCCGCGGCAACAAGCCACTGTCTCCTTCCCTCCCTCCCTCCGCAGCAACAAGCCACTGTCTCCTTCCCCTCCCCTCCGCGGCAACAAGCCACTGTCTCCTTCCTCCTCCCTCCCCTCCACGGCAACAAGCCACTGTCTCCTTCCCCTCCCTCCCCTCCACGGCAACAAGCCACTGTCTCCTTCCCCTCCCCTCCGCGGCAACAAGCCACTGTCTCCTTCCCCTCCCTCCCCTCCACGGCAACAAGCCAATGTCTCCTTCCCTCCCTCCCCTCCGCGGCAACAAGCCACTGTCTCCTTCCCTCCCTCCCCTCCGCGGCAACAAGCCACTGTCTCCTTCCCCTCCCTCCCCTCCACGGCAACAAACGGCTCTCTCCTTCCCTCCCTCCCCTCCGCGGCAACAAGCCACTGTCTCCTTCCCTCCCTCCCCTCCGCGGCAACAAGCCACTGTCTCCTTCCCTCCCCCTCCCCTCCGCGGCAACAAGCCACTGTCTCCTTCCCTCCCCTCCGCGGCAACAAGCCACTGTCTCCTTCCCTCCCTCCCCTCCGCGGCAACAAGCCACTGTCTCCTTCCCTCCCCTCCGCGGCAACAAGCCACTGTCTCCTTCCCTCCCTCCCCTCCGCGGCAACAAGCCACTGTCTCCTTCCCTCCCCTCCGCGGCAACAAGCCACTGTCTCCTTCCCTCCCCTCCGCGGCAACAAGCCACTGTCTCCTTCCCCTCCCTCCCCTCCGCGGCAACAAGCCACTGTCTCCTTCCCTCCCCCTCCCCTCCGCGGCAACAAGCCGCTGTCTCCTTCCCTCCCCTCCGCGGCAACAAGCCACTGTCTCCTTCCCTCCCCCTCCCCTCCGCGGCAACAAGCCACTGTCTCCTTCCCCTCCCTCCCCTCCGCGGCAACAAGCCACTGTCTCCTTCCCTCCCCCTCCCCTCCGCGGCAACAAGCCACTGTCTCCTTCCCTCCCTCCCCTCCGCGGCAACAAGCCACTGTCTCCTTCCCTTCCCTCCCCTCCGCGGCAACAAGCCACTGTCTCCTTCCCCTCCCTCCCCTCCACGGCAAAAAGCCACTGTCTCCTTCCCTCCCCCTCCCCTCCGCGGCAACAAGCCACTGTCTCCTTCCCCTCCCTCCCCTCCGCGGCAACAAGCCACTGTCTCCTTCCCTCCCTCCCCTCCGCGGCAACAAGCCACTGTCTCCTTCCCCTCCCTCCCCTCCGCGGCAACAAGCCACTGTCTCCTTCCCTCCCTCCCCTCCGCGGCAACAAGCCACTGTCTCCTTCCCCTCCCTCCCCTCCGCGGCAACAAGCCACTGTCTCCTTCCCTCCCTCCCCTCCGCGGCAACAAGCCACTGTCTCCTTCCCCTCCCTCCCCTCCGCGGCAACAAGCCACTGTCTCCTTCCCTCCCTCCCCTCCGCGGCAACAAGCCACTGTCTCCTTCCCTCACTCCCCTCCGCGGCAACAAGCCACTGTCTCCTTCCCTCCCCCTCCCCTCCGCGGCAACAAGCCACTGTCTCCTTCCCTCCCCCTCCCCTCCGCGGCAACAAGCCACTGTCTCCTTCCCTCCCTCCCTCCGCAGCAACAAGCCACTGTCTCCTTCCCCTCCCCTCCGCGGCAACAAGCCACTGTCTCCTTCCCTCCCCCTCCCCTCCGCGGCAATAAGCCGCTGTCTCCTTCCCTCCCTCCCCTCCGCGGCAACAAGCCACTGTCTCCTTCCCTCCCCTCCGCGGCAACAAGCCGCTGTCTCCTTCCCTCCCTCCCCTCCGCGGCAACAAGCCACTGTCTCCTTCCCTCCCCTCCGCGGCAACAAGCCGCTGTCTCCTTCCTCCTCCCTCCATCCGCGGCAACAAGCCACTGTCTCCTTCCCCTCCCTCCCCTCCGCGGCAACAAGCCACTGTCTCCTTCCCCTCCCTCCCCTCCGCGGCAACAAGCCACTGTCTCCTTCCCCTCCCTCCCCTCCGCGGCAACAAGCCACTGTCTCCTTCCCTCCCCCTCCCCTCCGCAGCAACAAGCCACTGTCTCCTTCCCTCCCCCTCCCCTCCGCGGCAACAAGCCACTGTCTCCTTCCCTCCCCTCCCCTCCGCGGCAACAAGCCACTGTCTCCTTCCCTCCCCCTCCCCTCCGCGGCAATAAGCCGCTGTCTCCTTCCCTCCCTCCCCTCGGTGGCAACAAGCCGCTGTCTCCTTCCTCCTCCCTCCCCTCCGCGGCAACAAGCCACTGTCTCCTTCCCTCCCTCCCCTCCGCGGCAACAAGCCACTGTCTCCTTCCCTCCCTCCCTCCGCAGCAACAAGCCACTGTCTCCTTCCCCTCCCCTCCGCGGCAACAAGCCACTGTCTCCTTCCCTCCCCTCCGCGGCAACAAGCCACTGTCTCCTTCCCCTCCCTCCCCTCCGCAGCAACAAGCCACTGTCTCCTTCCTCCTCCCTCCCCTCCGCGGCAATAAGCCGCTGTCTCCTTCCCCTCCCTCCCCTCCGCAGCAACAAGCCACTGTCTCCTTCCCCTCCCCTCCGCGGCAACAAGCCACTGTCTCCTTCCTCCTCCCTCCCCTCCGCGGCAACAAGCCACTGTCTCCTTCCCCCTCCCTCCCCTCCGCGGCAACAAGCCACTGTCTCCTTCCCCTCCCTCCCCTCCGCGGCAACAAGCCACTGTCTCCTTCCCTCCCTCCCCTCCGCGGCAACAAGCCACTGTCTCCTTCCCTCCCTCCCCTCCGCGGCAACAAGCCACTGTCTCCTTCCCTCCCTCCCCTCCGCGGCAACAAGCCACTGTCTCCTTCCCTCCCTCCCTCCCCTCCGCGGCAACAAGCCACTGTCTCCTTCCCTCCCTCCCCTCCGCGGCAACAAGCCACTGTCTCCTTCCTCCTCCCTCCATCCGCGGCAACAAGCCACTGTCTCCTTCCCTCCCTCCCTCCCCTCCGCAGCAACAAGCCACTGTCTCCTTCCCTCCCTCCCCTCCGCGGCAACAAGCCACTGTCTCCTTCCCTCCCTCCCCTCCGCGGCAACAAACCACTGTCTCCTTCCCTCCCTCCCCTGCGCGGCAACAAGCCACTGTCTCCTTCCCTCCCCCTCCCCTCCGCAGCAACAAGCCGCTGTCTCCTTCCTCCTCCCTCCCCTCCGCGGCAACAAGCCGCTGTCTCCTTCCCCTCCCTCCCCTCCCCTCCGCGGCAACAAGCCGCTGTCTCCTTCCCCTCCCTCCCCTCCCCTCCGCGGCAACAAGCCGCTGTCTCCTTCCCCTCCCTCCCCTCCGCGGCAACAAGCCACTGTCTCCTTCCCTCCCCCTCCCCTCCGCGACAACAAGCCACTGTCTCCTTCCCCTCCCTCCCCTCCGCGGCAACAAGCCGCTGTCTCCTTCCCTCCCCCTCCCCTCCGCGGCAACAAGCCACTGTCTCCTTCCCCTTCCTCCCCTCCGCGGCAACAAGCCACTGTCTCCTTCCCTCCCTCCCCTCCGCGGCAACAAGCCACTGTCTCCTTCCCCTTCCTCCCCTCCGCGGCAACAAGCCACTGTCTCCTTCCCTCCCTCCCCTCCGCGGCAACAAGCCACTGTCTCCTTCCCTCCCTCCCCTCCGCGGCAACAAGCCACTGTCTCCTTCCCTCCCTCCCCTCCGCGGCAACAAGCCACTGTCTCCTTCCCTTCCCTCCCCTCCGCGGCAACAAGCCACTGTCTCCTTCCCCTCCCTCCCCTCCGCGGCAACAAGCCACTGTCTCCTTCCCCTCCCTCCCCTCCACGGCAAAAAGCCACTGTCTCCTTCCCTCCCCCTCCCCTCCGCGGCAACAAGCCACTGTCTCCTTCCCCTCCCTCCCCTCCGCGGCAACAAGCCACTGTCTCCTTCCCTCCCTCCCCTCCGCGGCAACAAGCCACTGTCTCCTTCCCCTCCCTCCCCTCCGCGGCAACAAGCCACTGTCTCCTTCCCTCCCTCCCCTCCGCGGCAACAAGCCACTGTCTCCTTCCCTCCCTCCCCTCCGCGGCAACAAGCCACTGTCTCATTCCCTCCCTCCCCTCCGCGGCAACAAGCCACTGTCTCCTTCCCCTCCCTCCCCTCCGCGGCAACAAGCCACTGTCTCCTTCCCCTCCCTCCCCTCCGCAGCAACAAGCCACTGTCTCCTTCCCTCCCTCCCCTCCGCGGTAACAAGCCACTGTCTCCTTCCCTCCCTCCCCTCCGCGGCAACAAGCCACTGTCTCCTTCCCTCCCTCCCTCCCCTCCGCGGCAACAAGCCACTGTCTCCTTCCCTCCCTCCCCTCCGTGGCAACAAGCCACTGTCTCCTTCCCTCCCTCCCCTCCGCGGCAGCAAGCCACTGTCTCCTTCCCCTCCCTCCCCTCCGCGGCAACAAGCCACTGTCTCCTTCCCTCCCTCCCCTCCGCGGCAACAAGCCACTGTCTCCTTCCCTCCCTCCCCTCCGCGGCAACAAGCCGCTGTCTCCTTCCCTCCCTCCCCTCCGCGGCAACAAGCCACTGCCTCCTTCCCTCCCTCCCCTCCGCGGCAACAAGCCACTGTCTCCTTCCCTCCCTCCCCTCCGCGGCAACAAGCCACTGTCTCCTTCCCTCCCTCCCCTCCGCGGCAACAAGCCGCTGTCTCCTTCCCTCCCTCCCTCCCCTCCGCGGCAACAAGCCACTGTCTCCTTCCCTCCCTCCCCTCCGCGGCAACAAGCCACTGTCTCCTTCCTCCTCCCTCCCCTCCGCGGCAACAAGCCACTGTCTCCTTCCCTCCCTCCCTCCCCTCCGCGGCAACAAGCCACTGTCTCCTTCCCTCCCTCCCCTCCGTGGCAACAAGCCACTGTCTCCTTCCCTCCCTCCCCTCCGCGGCAGCAAGCCACTGTCTCCTTCCCCTCCCTCCCCTCCGCGGCAACAAGCCACTGTCTCCTTCCCTCCCTCCCCTCCGCGGCAACAAGCCACTGTCTCCTTCCCTCCCTCCCCTCCGTGGCAACAAGCCGCTGTCTCCTTCCCTCCCTCCCCTCCGCGGCAACAAGCCACTGCCTCCTTCCCTCCCTCCCCTCCGCGGCAACAAGCCACTGTCTCCTTCCCTCCCTCCCCTCCGCGGCAACAAGCCACTGTCTCCTTCCTCCTCCCTCCCCTCCGCGGCAACAAGCCACTGCCTCCTTCCCTCCCTCCCCTCCGCGGCAATAAGCCACTGTCTCCTTCCCTCCCCCTCCCCTCCGCGGCAACAAGCCACTGTCTCCTTCCTCCTCCCTCCCCTCCGCGGCAACAAGCCACTGTCTCCTTCCTCCTCCCTCCCCTCCGCGGCAACAAGCCACTGTCTCCTTCCTCCTCCCTCCCCTCCGCGGCAACAAGCCACTGTCTCCTTCCCTCCCTCCCCTCCGCGGCAACAAGCCACTGTCTCCTTCCCTCCCTCCCCTCCGCGGCAACAAGCCGCTGTCTCCTTCCCTCCCTCCCCTCCGCGGCAACAAGCCACTGCCTCCTTCCCTCCCTCCCCTCCGCGGCAACAAGCCACTGTCTCCTTCCCTCCCTCCCCTCCGCGGCAACAAGCCACTGTCTCCTTCCTCCTCCCTCCCCTCCGCGGCAACAAGCCACTGTCTCCTTCCCTCCCTCCCTCCCCTCCGCGGCAACAAGCCACTGTCTCCTTCCCTCCCTCCCCTCCGTGGCAACAAGCCACTGTCTCCTTCCCTCCCTCCCCTCCGCGGCAGCAAGCCACTGTCTCCTTCCCCTCCCTCCCCTCCGCGGCAACAAGCCACTGTCTCCTTCCCTCCCTCCCCTCCGCGGCAACAAGCCACTGTCTCCTTCCCTCCCTCCCCTCCGCGGCAACAAGCCGCTGTCTCCTTCCCTCCCTCCCCTCCGCGGCAACAAGCCACTGCCTCCTTCCCTCCCTCCCCTCCGCGGCAACAAGCCACTGTCTCCTTCCCTCCCTCCCCTCCGCGGCAACAAGCCACTGTCTCCTTCCTCCTCCCTCCCCTCCGCGGCAACAAGCCACTGCCTCCTTCCCTCCCTCCCCTCCGCGGCAATAAGCCACTGTCTCCTTCCCTCCCCCTCCCCTCCGCGGCAACAAGCCACTGTCTCCTTCCCTCCCTCCCCTCCACGGCAACAAGCCACTGTCTCCTTCCCTCCCCTCCGCGGCAACAAGCCACTGTCTCCTTCCCCTCCCTCCCCTCCGCGGCAACAAGCCACTGTCTCCTTCCCTCCCTCCCCTCCGCGGCAACAAGCCACTGTCTCCTTCCCTCCCTCCCCTCCGCGGCAACAAGCCACTGTCTCCTTCCCCTCCCTCCCCTCCGCGGCAACAAGCCACTGTCTCCTTCCCCTCCCTCCCCTCCGCGGCAACAAGCCGCTGTCTCCTTCCCCTCCCTCCCCTCCGCGGCAACAAGCCACTGTCTCCTACCTCCTCCCTCCCTCCCCTCCGCGGCAACAAGCCACTGTCTCCTACCTCCTCCCTCCCTCCCCTCCGCGGCAACAAGCCACTGTCTCCTTCCCTCCCTCCCCTCCGCGGCAACAAGCCGCTGTCTCCTTCCCTCCCTCCCCTCCGCGGCAACAAGCCACTGTCTCCTTCCCTCCATCCGCGGCAACAAGCCACTGTCTCCTTCCCTCCATCCGCGGCAACAAGCCACTGTCTCCTTCCCTCCCCTCCGCGGCAACAAGCCGCTGTCTCCTTCCCCTCCCTCCCCTCCGCGGCAACAAGCCACTGTCTCCTTCCCTCCCTCCCCTCCGCGGCAATAAGCCACTGTCTCCTTCCCTCCCCCTCCCCTCCGCGGCAACAAGCCACTGTCTCCTTCCCCTCCCTCCCCTCCGCGGCAACAAGCCACTGTCTCCTTCCCCTCCCTCCCCTCCGCGGCAACAAGCCACTGTCTCCTTCCCTCCCTCCCCTCCGCGGCAACAAGCCACTGTCTCCTTCCCTCCCTCCCCTCCGCGGCAACAAGCCGCTGTCTCCTTCCCTCCCTCCCCTCCGCGGCAACAAGCCACTGCCTCCTTCCCTCCCTCCCCTCCGCGGCAACAAGCCACTGTCTCCTTCCCTCCCTCCCCTCCGCGGCAACAAGCCACTGTCTCCTTCCTCCTCCCTCCCCTCCGCGGCAACAAGCCACTGCCTCCTTCCCTCCCTCCCCTCCGCGGCAATAAGCCACTGTCTCCTTCCCTCCCCCTCCCCTCCGCGGCAACAAGCCACTGTCTCCTTCCCTCCCTCCCCTCCGCGGCAACAAGCCACTGTCTCCTTCCCTCCCCTCCGCGGCAACAAGCCACTGTCTCCTTCCCCTCCCTCCCCTCCGCGGCAACAAGCCACTGTCTCCTTCCCTCCCTCCCCTCCGCGGCAACAAGCCACTGTCTCCTTCCCTCCCTCCCCTCCGCGGCAACAAGCCACTGTCTCCTTCCCCTCCCTCCCCTCCGCGGCAACAAGCCACTGTCTCCTTCCCCTCCCTCCCCTCCGCGGCAACAAGCCGCTGTCTCCTTCCCCTCCCTCCCCTCCGCGGCAACAAGCCACTGTCTCCTACCTCCTCCCTCCCTCCCCTCCGCGGCAACAAGCCACTGTCTCCTACCTCCTCCCTCCCTCCCCTCCGCGGCAACAAGCCACTGTCTCCTTCCCTCCCTCCCCTCCGCGGCAACAAGCCGCTGTCTCCTTCCCTCCCTCCCCTCCGCGGCAACAAGCCACTGTCTCCTTCCCTCCATCCGCGGCAACAAGCCACTGTCTCCTTCCCTCCATCCGCGGCAACAAGCCACTGTCTCCTTCCCTCCCCTCCGCGGCAACAAGCCGCTGTCTCCTTCCCCTCCCTCCCCTCCGCGGCAACAAGCCACTGTCTCCTTCCCTCCCTCCCCTCCGCGGCAATAAGCCACTGTCTCCTTCCCTCCCCCTCCCCTCCGCGGCAACAAGCCACTGTCTCCTTCCCCTCCCTCCCCTCCGCGGCAACAAGCCACTGTCTCCTTCCCCTCCCTCCCCTCCGCGGCAACAAGCCGCTGTCTCCTTCCCTCCCCCTCCCCTCCGCGGCAACAAGCCACTGTCTCCTTCCCCTCCCTCCCCTCCGCGGCAACAAGCCGCTGTCTCCTTCCCCTCCCTCCCTCCCCTCCGCGGCAACAAGCCACTGTCTCCTTCCCTCCCTCCCCTCCGCGGCAACAAGCCACTGTCTCCTTCCCCTCCCTCCCCTCCGCGGCAACAAGCCGCTGTCTCCTTCCCTCCCCCTCCCCTCCGCGGCAACAAGCCACTGTCTCCTTCCCCTCCCTCCCCTCCGCGGCAACAAGCCGCTGTCTCCTTCCCCTCCCTCCCTCCCCTCCGCGGCAACAAGCCACTGTCTCCTTCCCTCCCTCCCCTCCGCGGCAACAAACGCCAATTTCCTTCGAATGATGCCTGAAGCACTTTCACACAGGTAGGAAGATGGTTTATTTAATCTTTTCTTTGCTTATAAATGTTTATTCAGGTTGGATTTATTTGTATAATATTTGTAGAAGTATAAATAAGGATTTATTGTAGAATTTAATGACTTCCCTTCCCCCCCCACCTCGTTCTGGACGCCTAATTTGTAACCTGCGCCTGATTTTTTAATGTGTAGAACAGGTTTTTTCAGTTCTACAAAAATCTTCACTTGCTCCATTCTACTTTAGTTTGGAGTACGTTTTCACTGTGGAAACTTTGAAATCAGGCGTCAGTGGCCGGACACGCCCCCTTTTGAAGAAAAAATTCTGTTCCAAAGTAGAACTGCTCTACCTGACTGGAACTGCAGGAAAAAAAATGTGGAGAATTGCGATTTCTAAGAGAGTCCGTTCTCCACCCGTTGCTCCTAAAAATCAGGCGCCAATCATGTGGAAACTTGGGCCCGTAGTGTTTCTATGTTTTTATGTAAGGTGCACGGGGAGAGTTTAAAACAAGGGTGAGATTTGTTTTCATTTAAATCGAGGCATTGCAGGACTGGGAGCCAATGTCGATATTGTTTAAATGATTGGATTTTGTTGAGGATGCAACGAGCAGGGTAGATAACGGGGAACCAGTGGATGTCTTGTCTTTATTACTCTTATGAATTACTCCACGAGGTTTAGTACTGTGCTTTAGCTGTTGTGACCTCAGTCCCATTTATTTTAACTCCAGAGTGAGACACAACCATGGTATCTCGTGGCACACCTTATTTGACCATACAGTTAGTAAAAGATGGTTTACATACATGACACAGTATATTTGGATTTCCAAAAGGCATTCGATAAGATGCCGCATAAAAGGTTATAACACAAGATAAGGGCTCATGAATTTGGAGATCATGTATTAGCGTGGATGGAGGACTGGTTAATGGACAGAAAGCAGAGAATAAGGGATAAACGGGTCATTTTCAGGTAGGCAGGCTATAACCAGTGGGTGCCCAGGAATCAGTGCTGGGACCTCAGCTATTTACAATTTATATTAACGAATTAGATGAAGGGACCGAGTATAAGGTCGCCAAGTTTGCTGACAATACAAAGCTCGGTGGGACAGTAAGCTGTGAGTCGAACACCGAGAGTGCCCAAACAGATACAGATAGACTAAGTGAGTGGGCAGCAAGGTGGCAGATGGAATTTAATATGTGGAAATGTCAGGTTATTTATTTTGGTAGGACGAATAGAAAAACAGAAGATTTTTTAAGTGGTGTGAAACTTTTAAATGTTGGTGTTCAGAGAGATTTTGGTGTCCTCGTGCAAGAAACACTGAAGATTAGCATGCAGGTACAGCAAGCAATAAGGAAGGCAAATGGAATGTTACATAAGAACATAAGAAATAGAAGCAGGAGACGGCCATACGGCCCCTCGAGCCTGCTCCACCATTTAATACAATCATTGTTAGATCTCTTAATTTTCAATGAAATGCGAACTCCGGTTGTAGGTTTAATGTAATTTTATTCTAACAGCAGCATTCAAGCTTTTGGCTGATTGCTAGTCCTTTGTCCTTCTGAGACACATGGCAAAACATGGCTGTTTTTATACCGGGCTCAATTTACAGAAAAGAACTCGCCTTCTTTGACCTTATTGGCTCAATTGATATACTGTTTAATTGGCTCGCTGCCAAAGGTCCTCAAATGTCAAGTTGATTAATGACTTAATGCAACATGTTCCCAAACACGTAGCAACTCTGACTAGGGGGGGGGGGGGGTCTGTGCTTTCTCACAGCCTGCTTGTTTGTTTGAATTCTCTATCAATCCCCCCTTTGATTCTTTCACAAACTGAATCATAAAACATCAGGTATCACTGGTTAAACATTCTACAAAATAATTTCATACATGTTAATAGAGTTTCCTTCTAAAATTTGTTGATGTGTTTCGCCACATGTCCGGACTAGTAGCTTCCACACAAATTTACACCAACCCGAGTTCCATCGTGGCCACAATGGAAGTCTGGTTTTAGTCGGTTAATGAACCTTATTCCAATTTAATCCAAATCAATATCTTAATTCAACCAGTCAACAACCTTCCCTTAAGCATAACATACCCCTGTGCCACGTACAGACGGTCTGCTGGGACCTGCAAGGTGTCTCACCTGCAGGACAGCCGCTACAGCCGCCTGGTTTAATCAATATAAACAAACAATATAAAAGTAAAACAATTACAACGAATAGAATTAAACCTTCCACCAATGAAGTTCCTATTGAACCTAGCCATTCAGTGGCTCCGCTCCACAAAGTGAATGATGGGGGTTGCTTAAGTTTTTCTACCTCCTTTTGGATATGCTCCGCTAAGTGGGTAATTTCTTCGGAGCTATCTGGGATATATGTGCAACACTCAGTTCCGAGTAGGGCGCAAGTACCTCCCTTTTCAGCCAGGATGTAATCAAGGGCCAGTCTATTCTGTAGGGCTACTGTGCGGATTGCTACCATTTCTGCATTGATTTTAACTAGGGCCTCTGAGGTATCATTGGCTACCCGTTCCACAACGGGTGCCATGTTAATGAATTCACTTGCCAGTCTGGCGGTCCCATACCCAGGGATCAGGATGGCAAAGAACCTCTCTATTTCTGTGATAGCTCTCTTAGGACGGTGTAAATGTTCCGACAGTGACTTTATATGATACATATAAGGCACAATGTAGGCTAAATAGCAGGATCCCGTCCAATTCTGGGGCAGCCAAGGGTAGGCCTTGTGGCCACACACCCAATAGATGCCATTATATGCAATGAATGTTAGCTGTTTCTTTGTCAGCAACACTCCGGGGCCTGTCCAGGCTTTTCCATCTGTTTTATTCAGAATCCCCGCTACGTTAAAAACTCTCACATCGGCCCAGTTTGGACGGTTCCGTGGCTTGATTATGTTATAACTCCGGGAGCAGTTACTATACCCATTATTTTAGCCTCTTTTCATGTTTCTAATCAGACAGACCGATTCCCCCCCGGTCTTCCTATTCCCGTTGTATTAGTGATAACAAAAAAATGGGGGCCGTTTGGAATTATTGTACCACGGTTGGTATCCCCCTTCAAAGGTAGTCAGATTGTGACCTGCTGACTTCCATTTACGTGCCCAGTTTTCCGTATCCTGAAACGCATTGCCTGTTTTGTTTTGATTCATTATCCACTCAGCCATTTCCGAGATATTCAAGGGAACTGGCCTCAAGGGAATCCCTCCCTTTGAGTGAATAGGAATATGCGCACATACCCAACAACTAGAAATGTTACCTTGTTTGGCATAAATGTATGACATATATAAAAAGGTATTTACATGTAATTCCCTTGCTACCCTACTATTTCCCTTTGGTGCAGAGGGTCGGCTAGTAAGAAGTAGGCCTATGCCTAGAATACCGACAATCAATAATACAGTAAATTAATACATTTTGGCAAAAAATAATTGTCCTTATCAGATTTCAGCTTCAGTTACAGGTGCTCATTTAACGTGTGAAGCGTGGATCCAGGCTTTCTTTCCTTGGACTTTAACAGCTGCCTGGGTGGTCAATAACACTTGATAAGGTCCCTCCCACTTGGCACCCAAAGGTTCTTTATGCAACTTTTTCACATACACCCAGACTCCCGGGATGATGTCGTGTCCTTCTTCAGGTGGATTACCCCAAGCTGCCGATACCTGTCGGGAAACAGAACTAATAGCATTGGTTAGGTTCTGACAGTATGATAACAAAGTGTCACTCATGTAGTGAACATCAGCTTTCCGTAAATCGATAGTTCCTGGCAGCGACATGGGTCTTCCTGTTATAATTTCAAATGGGCTGAGACCTGTAGTTCTGTTCGGGGTTGCCCTAATGCTACATAGCACTATTGGTAGTGCCTGGGGCCATGGTGTTCCTTCTTGGTGATATTTGGCAATCCGTTGTTTCAGAGTTCGAATCATTCGCTCTACTTGTCCTGATGATTGTGGATGATGAGGACAGCGTAAATCCCACGTAATGTTCAGTAACCTACAGACTTCTTGGCAGACAGCACCTGTGAAGTGTGTTCCCTGATCTGAGTCGATGCTACTCGGGGAATGTAATCCTTACACAAGACCTTTGCAGTGTGATTGGCTGTGGCTCTTTTAGTTGGGACAGCTTCTACCCATCTAGAGAATCTGTCGACCATGACAAGAATGTTAGTGTATCCTTGGCATGAAGGAAGAGATATATAATCAACCTGCAGATGCTGGAATGGTCCGACAGGGGCAGGGGGCCTCAGTTGGGGCATTACCGTGATGGGTCCAGAATTATTTTTCTGGCAGACCACACAGCGGTCTGCTACCAGCTGGGTATGTTTTTTAAATCCCCGACCCCACCAGCTTTGCTGGAACCGTGCCGTCATCTGTTGTGAGGCCAAGTGTCCCCACGAGTGGATCTGTTGGGCTAAAAAAAGCATAAGCGCTTGTGGCACGACTGGCTTGTCGGTAACTCTTTATCTCCAGACACCATCTTCGCATAGCTTAATTCCTGCCTCAATCCATGTCCATTTTTCCTCTCGGGAGCACTCGCCTTGCATTGTTTGAAGGTCTCGTGTCAGAGTCCTGAGTGCTTTCAATCTGCAACATCTGTGTTGGTTCTTCTGGGGGAACCGCCCTGTGAGGCGACATCTTTAGCTGCCTGATCGGTTAGGGCATTTCCCTGTGCTTCTGTGGTATTTTCCTTGGTGTGGGCCTTACACTTCAGGATGGACACTTCCTGAGGTAATTGTATGGCCTCCAGTAAGTCTCGGACTTCTTTTCCATTTCGGATAGGTGTACCAGCAGCAGTGAGGAATCCTCTTTTCCGCCACAACAGACCAAAGTCGTGAGCGACTCCAAAAGCATAACGCCAATCTGTGTAGACATTGGCTGTCTGTCCTTCTGCTATTCGACATGCTTCTGACAGGGCCCGTAACTCGGCCTGTTGTGCTGACGTTCCTGAGGGTAAACATCCTTTTGCCACTACCTCATATTAGGTTGTAACTGCCCATCCTGCTTTTCTGGTACCATTGTCAACAAAGGAGGAACCATCTGTAAACAGGATGAGGTCTGGGTTGTGCAGAGGCTCCTCTGCTGCCAAGGCTGCTTCTTCTGTTTCTTTTAAAATCTCCACGCAGTCATGCTCTTCACATTCTCCCCCCCGCCTCTTGCTCCCTCGATTCTGACATCGGGAGCATAGTTGCAGGATTAACCGGGCTGGCCCGGACGATATGGAGATTAGGAGCTTCCAAAACTGCTGTCCAGCGGGTCCATCTAGCTGCCATCACCTGAGACATTCTATTCATAGACAGCAAAGCATGTACGGTGTGGGGACACTTGACAATCAGCTTTTGGTCGAGGACTAGACCCGCAGTGATCATTACCGCTCGACATGTAGCTTCCACGGCCCTTAGGCAACTTCCCCATCCGAGGGCTACCGCATCCAGTTTTACCGAATAATAGCCAATAGGTCTTTGCTGATCCCCATGTTCTTGTGTCAGTATAGCTGTCATATATCCTTCTTTCTCATGGACAAACAGGGTAAATGGCGAACTACTGTCGGGAATTCCCAGAGCCGGTGCCTTTTTCAAACTCAGGAAGGCCTCTTGCTGTTCCTTAGTGAGGGTGATGGCTTCTTTAGAGGCACGTTTCCCCTTTAAAATATCATTCAGTGGCTGAGCAAACTGTGTGAAGGAGTCAATCCAATTTCTGTTAAAGTTACACAATCACAAAAAAGACCTTAGTTCCTGAATAGTGGTGGTTTTTTTAGCAGCCCGAATGGCTGCAGTTCTATCCTGGGTAAGTTCTCTCTTTCCTTGTGAAATCTTTTGTCCCAGGTATACAACCTCTTCTTGGGATATCTGTGCTTTGTCGATGCTGGCTTTATGTCCTTTCAGCCAAAGGTGGTCCAGCAAAGCTCGTAAACCTTGTTCATGCTGTTCTTCCGTGTTTGAAGCTAGCAGGATATCGTCTACATATTGGATGACTGTGGATGACAGGGGAGGTAATTCTCGCAAATGGCTTTGTAAAGCCACGTGGAATACCGTAGGGCTGTTGTGGAAACCCTGCGGTAACCGGGTCCAAGTATACTGTTGTCCTTGGACCGTGAAAGCAAACCACTGTCGAACCTCCGGTGCCAGAGGCACCGACCAAAATCCGTTGGCCATATCGATAACCGAGAAATATTTATGTTCCGGTTTGAGGGCATTAAAAATGGTGGAGGGATCTGCGACCAAAGGAGCTTTTTGATCAATACACTGGTTAGCTCTCCTATAATCGACAGTCAAACGCCAAGTCTCATTAGATTTCTGTACCAGCCACACAGGGCTATTGGAGGAGCTATGTCTTTTAATAAGCACCCCTTGTTTCTCCAATTGCTGAATAACCGGTAAGATTCCCGCGATGGCAGTTGGACTGATGGGATACTGTTTAGTGCATGGAGGCTTGGTCCCGGTAAATGACGCAGGCTCCATCTGGAGTAGGCCACAATCGTTCTTATCTTTAGCCCATATCAGGTGTTCCTTCAATTCTTCTTTCTTCAAAGTTCTAATTGACCATGTCACCCGACCATCCTCGAAATGCAACGATGAATCTATTTGGATTAGAACGTCCATTCCCAAAAGGGGTTGATCTACTGGGCCTATCCAGACCGGCGTGGTTAGTTCATGTGGACCTAGCCCTATAAGTACGGGTGTTGTCCTTTTAATTGCCATTTTATGGCCCCCAACTCCATCGGCTGTACGTGCCCTACCATCCATCCAACGGCAAAAAGTCTCCATATTGTAGGGGTAAGCATGTTAATTCCGCCCCTGTGTCTAAAAGACAGTCCACATCCTTATCGCCCACCCTCACAGTTATATATAGCCCATCTCCCCTTTGTTGTATTAATGCGAGGAGGGGGGCCAGGGTGGGCTCTAATCGTTTTTTGCTCTCCCAAGTCACTCCTTCTGTTGTTGTATTGTCAGTCGCTTAAATGCTTCTATGAGGTCGTTATCTTGTGACAAGCCTGGTTTGTTGGCTGAATTGTATCTCTGGCTGCGTCCTCTTCCCCGGCCGCGACCTTGCTGTTTTGCCCTGCACGTCTTGGCCCAGTGACCTTCTTTCCCACAATAATGACATTTTCCGGGTAATTTTCCTAATGACTGTTTATCGGACACCTGGGATTTCCATCCCATAGCCTGTACAGCTTGGACTTTAGCTCCCATATCCCGGTCTAATTGGTTACATCGATCCACCAATGCTGCAAAGGTAGTTCCTCTACCTTCCCAGTCCGGTAACACTACCTTAAGCATTTTGGACAGTTCTGGCTTTAGACCTGCCACGAAAGCTGCTTTCAGGGGTCCAAACACTTGTTCATCCATTTCCTCATCCGTGTTATTCATACCCGAATGTTCTAGCCACGTGCATCTAAACCGCTCGCCATACTCCAGGACCTCCTCTGTTGCTTTCTGTTGGCAGGCTGCAATTTTTCCCCAGTCTGTCTTAGCTGGACTGAAGGCTTGCAGCCAGTGTTTAATCGCCTCCCATCCCGCGTCTAATTCTTGCTCATCCTGCCCCAAAGCTTCTTCTACCTTGTCGTGCAATTTTCTTCCCTGTGTTTTTGGCACCATTATGGTCAAAATTTGCACTCCGTCCCAGGGATGAAGTTGATATATATTTCTTAAGCGGTCCAATTGGTCCCACGTTTTCACTCCCCCTTTCTTTGCATTGGGCAACTCCTTGGACCATTTATCAATTTTTTCTGGGTCTGTCGGATGATGAACTAAATATTCTGCATACACCCTGTTCTTTGTTTTTTTTGGTTCCGCCCTCATCCGCAGTCTCTTCTGATTTGATTACAACTCGTCTTTTTTTAAACGGGGCAAAGCGCACCCCTAATTCTTCATCCTCCGACCCTGTATTGTCAGGGGATTCAAAATCCGAATCTATTCCTCGGTCGTGTCTTCGGGTTTGGCTTTTAATTTATCCAAACATGGGTACCCTGGGAATTGACCGATATATTTTCCTTTTGCTATTACTGTCTCTTGACTCAATGATTTTTTCCATTCTTTAATTTCACCTTTAAGATCTTTAACTTCCGCTTCCGACTTTTCAAGTTCAAGCTTTTTCTATCGCAGTTGTTCACAAACAGCTTTCAATTGGCCCTTTGTACTGGGCAGGTCCCTATCATATTAGAATTTCATTTCGCTATCTGATCTGTCCCATAACAGCTAGGGACCATCTAGTTCGCTCTTTATTTTTCATACGGATCGTTTTTCCCCAGACCCTTTTAATCTCGTCCAAGGACCATTGTCCTTTGGAGGTTCCGTAGTTTTGTTCGATCTTAATACAGGTTTTAGATCAGTTGAATTGTTGCTCTATGTATTCTATCAACTGTTCGAGGACTTCATCTATCGAAACTTCAGGTGGTGCCTGCCCACCTTTAACAGTTGTACGCAATTCTTTGCTCTTATCTCCTGCTGCCATAATACTGATTTCTTGATTGGGGTCTCGAGTCGTAGGCTTTCCAACCGATCAGTGGGTCAGTGATTAATTAACTAACACACCGCCGAAGTTAGACGTCTATGGGAGCTCGAGCCAACTACCAACCGGAGGGTTCGCAAACCGGAGGCTTTCGGAATCGCGTAGAAGGAGAGGCGAATTTAGACTATTGACCGAGGACTTTTATAAAGAGGAGTCCTTACCTCAGTATGTAGGTCCGATGTCCAAAATTTCAGTTTCTTCCCTCAGCGATCCTGTTCGTGACGCCAAAATTGTTAGATCTCTTAATTTTCAATGAAATGTGAACTCCGGTTGTAGGTTTAATGTAATTTTATTCTCACAGCAGCATACAAGCTTTTGGCTGATTGCCAGTCCTTTGTCCTTCTGAGACACATGGCAAAACATGGCTGTTTTTATACCTGGCTCAATTTACAGAAAATAACTCGCCTTATTGGCTCAATTGATATACTGTTAACATTTAACTGGCTTGCTGCCAAAGGTCCTGAAATGTCAAGTTGATTGATGACTTAATGCAACATGCTCCCACTCATGTAGCAGCTCTGACTGGGGGGGGTCCGTGCTTTCTCACAGCCTGCTTGTTTGAATTCTCTATCAATCATGGCTGATCCGATCATGGACTCAGCTCCACTTCCCTGCCCGCTCCCCATAACCCCTTATCCGCTTATCGTTTAAGAAACTGTCTATTTCTGTCTTAAATATATTCAATGTCCCAGCTTCCACAGCTCTCTGAGGCAGCGAATTCCACAGATTTACAACCCTCTGAGAGAAGAAATTCCTCCTCATCTCAGTTTTAAATGGGCGGCCCCTTATTCTAAGACCATGCCCCCTAGTTCTAGTCTTCCCCCATCAGTGGGAACATCCTCTCTGCATCCACCTTGTCGAGCCCCCCCTCATAATCTGATACGTTTCGATAAGATCGCCTCTCATTCTTCTGAATTCCAATGAGTAGAGGCCCAACCTGCTCAATCCTTACTCTTAAGTCAACCCCCTCATCCCCGGGGAATCAATCGAGTGAACCTTCTCTGAACTGCCTCCACAGCAAGTATATCCTTTCGTAAATATGGAAACCAAAACTGCACGCAGTACTCCAGGTGCGGCCTCACCAATACCCTGTATAACTGGAGCAAGACTTCCCTGCTTTTATACTCCATCCCCTTTGCAATAAAGGCCAAGATTCCATTGGCCTTCCTGATCACTTGCTGTACCTGCATACTATCCTTTTGTGTTTCATGCACAAGTAACCCCCAGGTCCCGCTGTACTGCGGCACTTTGCAATCTTTCCCCCTTTAAATAATAACTTGCTCTTTGATTTTTTCTGCCAAAGTGCATGACTTCACATTTTCCAACATTAAACTCCACCTGCCAAATTCCTGCCCACTGACTTAGCCTGTCTATGTCCTCCTGCAGCTCTTTATGTCCTCCTCACTCATTACCCTTCTTCCCATCTTTGTATCGTCAACAAACTTCACTATGTTACACTCAGTCCCCTCTTCTGCATCGTTAATAGAGATTGTAAATAGGTGGGGTCCCAACACTGATCCCTGAGGCACCCCACTCGTTACTGATTGCCAACCCGAGAATGAACCATTTATCCCGACTCTCTGTTTTCTGTTAATTAGCCAATCCTCTATCCATGCTAATATATTACCCGCAACGCCCTGAACTTTTATCTTGTGCAGTAACCTTTTATGTGGCACCTTGTCAAATGCCTTCTGGAAATCCAAATACACCACATCCACTGGTTCCCCCTTTATCCACCCTGTTCGTTACATCCTCAAAGTATTCCAGCAAATTTGTCAAACATGACTTCCCCTTCATAAATCCATGCTGACTCTGCCTGACCGAATTGTGCTTTTCCAAATGTCATGTTACTGTTTCTTTAATAATTAACTCCAACATTTTCCCAACCACAGATGTTAAGCTAACTGGTCTATAATTTCCTGCTTTTTGTCTGCCTCCTTTTTTGAATAGGGGCGTTACATTTGCAGTTTTCCAATCTGCTGGGACCTCCCCAGAATTCAGGGAATGTTGGTAAATTACAACCAATGCAGCCACAATCCCTGCCGCTACTTCTCTGAAGACCCGAGGGTGCAAGCCATCAGGTCCAGGGGATTTATCTGCCTTCAGTCCCATTATCTTACTGAGTACCACCTCCTTAGTGAGTGTGATTGTGTTAAGTTCCTCCCCTCCTATAGCCCCTTGACTATCCACTGTTGGAATACTGTTAGTGTCCTCTACCATAAAGACTGATACAAAATACTTGTTTAGAGTTTCTGCCATCTCCATGTTTCCCATTACTAATTCCCCAGTCTGGTCCTTCAAAGGACCAACATTTACTTTAGCCACTCTTTTCTTTGTATATACCTATAGAAACTCTTACTATCTGTTTTTTATTTTGTACTAGTTTACTTTTGGGCCCAAATTTCCCCCAAAAAGTTACCCCGTTTTTTTTGGAGTAAGTAGCTTTTTTTGGAGTAACTTAAAAATCGCAAATTTCCCCATTTAACTTGCTCCAATGTAAGTCAGTTAGTTAGCTTTTTTTTTTTTTAGTTTAGTTTGTTCTCTCCAAAAGGGGGCATGACAAGCCACTTACACATCTCCTGGCCATGGAAGCAAACTTGGCCAGCTGAAAGTTACTCCAAAATAACTTAGGCCAGTGAATGTGGCCACTTTTGTCGGCACTGAATAACCTTATCTACATTTAAGAGATCAGCGCAGGTAGCCCGAGATAGTCAAGGTTGTGCGGGGGGGGAGGAAGGGGGCGGGGAGAGGTGAGTTGGAGGATTACAAAGTTCGAAAGACTTTCACAACATCAGCACAACATCACAACATCTTCAGCACAATAGCCGCACAACATCACCACAAATAAATGAAAGTTAAATCAGCTACAGAAAATAGAGCAGTCCTACCTTGCCGACTGCAGAACGCACTGGCTCGCCCTCCCGCCAGGCACGCATGACTGTAGGAGTGAGGGATTTTTACTTTTTACAGTTGGCCCCAAATGTTGTGTGGTCCTAAAGGAGGATGATTCAGTTTTGACGCAAAATATATTTTATTGTAAATTTTACAGTGCGCTTGAATGATACCAACAACAACAATAACAACAGTCACAACAGGAAATAAAGTCTGCTCCCATTGAGAATGTGGGAAAATATATAGAGACAGTGAAGTTGAGAATGTGGGAAAATGTATAGAGACAGTGAAGTGAACAAAGGATTGATGGAAGAATAGCATTCAGAATGTCAGACTGCAAATGTTACAACATTGGCACAAATAACAGATTGCTCAAAGGTCTTGCTAGTCACACCAGTAAACTTGAAACAATAACAAGGGTGAGAAAGGCTCTTTGTGTAAAAACAGTTGCTGTTACACATAACCACTTGCCCATACCTAATTGGGCCAGGAAGGCCAGATGTCGGCTCATGAGTGGACAAAGGGAAGGAGGGATCATAAGAGGATAGGGTGAGCTGAATGTCAATCAATTGTATCATGTATCGAAAGTGTATAACCGTTGCACCCCTACATTGTAACCGGACTTGTCCGTGGGAAGTGAGTGCACTCTAAAAGGAGAGCGTTCTTTCGTTCTGATAAGTCCCGGCCGGTGAAACATTTAATAAAGTCTGCTTTGTTATAAGTGGCTACGGTGTTCGACTCAGTGAATTCGCTGAACCAGATTGAGGGAAAAGAATCCGTATTAACACCATCCCTCATCGGGGAAAGTGCACTTCCTTAAAGGGTCGGTGATGCTGGTGGGGGTGAGGGGTTGGGAGCATGGCTTGGCTCTGACCGATGACCGGTGACTGGTGCGTGAAGTGGGAGTGGCATTTGAGTCTCCGGCCTTTGCGCCCTTATTGCAGAAGTTAGCTTCCTCATGGCATCTGCCATCGTCTGCACACCCTCTGAAATGCCCGCCCTGACTTCCCGTCTTAGTGCAGAGATTTCAGCCGACAGTGTGGCGACCTCATCGTGCACCCCACCAACAGCCGCCAGGAGTGATCTTGTGAGGGCATTGGTCTCCTCACCCAATGACAAAACCGGATTAACTTCTGCTGAGGGCTGCCTCTCAGGAGAGACTGGGCGGATTCTCCTTCCCCGTCGCCGATGGTCTGCCGCGTGACACCCCTCCAGTGTGAGGTGCAGGCTGGGAAGGTGGGGAACTGGGTGTCCCAAGATGCATTTCCCAACCGCCACTCAGCCCCGCGGCCTCGGACCCATGTGAACCCACGGGACGGTTGCCGAGGAGCTCATGGAGGGTTCTGGCGGTGTGATGCCCTGTGATACGTCCTGATCGATATCGCGGTCAGCATTCTCCCTGAGCACACATTTCCACGGACCCCCTCCTCCCCCCACCACCCGCCTTGGTCTGGAGCGCACGCATCTGGATCCTCAGGAACTTGAGGAGTGTCCTCTTCTTCTGCAAAAGACAACGCAACAGTCAAATGGTTAGCAGCACAGGAGGGGGCAGGGATGGGTGGCATGAGTAGTCTCACGCGTAGCAGGCCAGTCAGCGGGTTGATTTGAAGGGCCACTGTGCATTTTAATGACTCACCCTCACCCTCGCGTGTGGGTCCAGCTTGTGCAGAGCTGATTCTTTTTCTGCCGGTGCGACTCAGCGAGGCAGCGACCCTCTGTTCCAGGGGTAACAGTTGCTGCAGATTTGGCGGACCTCCTTCTGTTCTACTTCTCTCCTTCTTGTTGTGGGCCAATTTCTTCTGCAAAGATGAAAATATTAATTGTCAGACATGATGCGCTTCTGATGGGTGGGACAGATACAGATGGTCACATTTTCCACTGCAATTCAATTTAAAGATGAAGATATTACGTACATTCACTACTTGACCAACGTCCTGCCCTTTCTTCTTGCACTGGCTTCCAGATCCTGCGGTGATGACCCCAGCGGAGAATTCTTCGGCAACGCGCTTTCATCTTTTTCTCATTTCCTTGGGGGAGACCTTTGACGGACCACTCTTGCTGATATCCAGCTCAAGCCATTTCTCCTCAATAACCGTTACTACCTTCCCCACTTCCTCATGGAGGAAACTCTTGGTCGGTCTTGCACGCTCTTGCGCCATTCGTCTCTTGGACTCAAAACGCAGGAAATGTTCAAAGATCACACTTACGCCTCTCTTACCCCTATCCAGCACTCCTTTCCACTCCCTCAGCCGCACAAAAAAAAAAATCAATATTCAGAGCTCACCTTTATGTATGCCCCTTAGCCACTTATTCTGAGGAAGCGCGCGCTTTAATTGGCCAATTGCCAAGCTTCCTGTTACACTGCGCATGCGCGCAAACTGAACCGCCCATTGCGCATGCGCGCAAACTGAACCGCCCATTGAGCATGCGCGCGAACTGAACCGCCCATTGCGCATGCGCGCATGCTCAAACAGTGGTGCCCCCTGCTGGCACCGACACAACATGCTGCGCCCAAGCCCCGTTCCTCTGCCGGCGGCCAAATGCAGGGGTAGATTTTTGGCACTTTTTTCCCTCCAGGAAGTCATACGCCGCTGTAAGCGGCTGGGGAAAGTTGGGGTCCCCAGTCTATCCTCCCTTTCTTAAAACTTTTTTTTTTTAGTCATTCTTTGCTGGCTTTTAAACACTTCCCAATCTTCTGTCCTCCCACTAGTTTTGGCCACTTTGTATGCCTTTGTTTTTAATCGGATACCGCCTGTAGAAGAAAAGAAAAACCCAATCCTTGTCCTAGGTTAAAGGAAGGGTTAAGTTCACTTTTGCTGACTCTGTACAATTCACAAAGCTGGAGAGAATTACCGAACCTTATCAACCTCAAAGAACAGAAAATTCTATATACATGACTATCTGGTGTTTACATGAGTATCCAGATAGCTGGGTATCAACAGAAGGACAGGGAGAAACTATGCAAGAAAGAGATAAAATGTGCTTACCGGGATGACCTTTGTAATGTATGAATAATGCTCATGTATAATAGATGACCTTTGTACTCACGGGATATATGAATAATGTTTATGTGTCGAGTTTTAGATAAAGTTCTTGCTTTGATGGCATTTACAAAGAATGTATGAATAATGTACTTGAGTGGTAAGTTACAGATAAACTTCCTGTTTCAATAGTATAAGAATAGAGCACATTTGCCTGTTAACTTCAGAGTTCTGCCTTGGTACGGACTAAGCGGGCTCTCCAAGATATCTTGCTAGTTTTAGTAATAAACTTCTCTCGAAGCAAATTCTGAAAGTCTCCGCCTGAGTTAATTTAAGCTAAGTTTCCTCGACACCGCCCTTGTTTTCTTTAGTTAGCCACGTACATGTTGTCCTTTATTGCAAGGGGTTGGGAGTATAAGTGTGAGGAAGCCTTGCTACAATTGTACAGGGCCTTGGTGAGACCACACCTGGAGCACTGTGCACAGTTTTGGTCTCCTTATCCAAAGAAGGATATACTTGCCTTGGAGACGGTACAACAAAGGTTCACGAGATTGATTCCTGTGGTGAGAGGGCTGTCCTATTATTTTTTACGAGGAGAGATTGTGTAGAATGGGCCGATACTCTCTGGAGTTTAGAAGGATGAGAGGTGATCTCATTGAAACATGTAAGATTCTGGGGGGGCTTGACAGGGTAGATGCTGAGAGGATGTTCCCCCCCGGGGCTGGGGAGACTAGAACCAGGGGACACACAATCTCAGGATAAGGGGTCGGCCAGTTCGGACTGAGATGAGGAGGAATTTCTTCACTCAGAGGGTGTTGAACCTTTGGAATTCTCTGCCTCAGAATTCTCTGTGGCGGCTCAGTCTCCGAATATATTCAAGGCTGAGATCAATAGATTTTTGGTGATTAAGGGAATCGAGGGATCAGGCGGAGAAGTGGAGTTGAGGTCGATGATCAGCCCATGGTTTTATTGAATGGTGGAGCAGGCTCGAGGGGCCGAATGGCCGACTCCTGCTCCTGTTTCTCATGTTCTTATGTAGGCCCCAGACTGGGGTAGTGAGGGACTGGAGTCACGTGTAGGCCCAGACCAGGGTTAGTGAGGGACTGGAGTCACGTGTAGGCCCCAGACCAGGGTTAGTGAGGGACTGGAGTCACGTGTAGGCCCCAGACTGGGGCAGTGAGGGGCTGGATTCACGTGCAGGGCCAGAATGGGGTACTGAGGGACTGGAGTCACGTGTAGGCCACAGACTGGGGTAGTGAAGCACTGGCGTCACGTGTAGGCCACAGACTGGGTTAGTGAGGGACTGGAGTCACATGTAGGCCACAGACTGGGTTAGTGAGGGACTGGAGTCACGTGCAGGGCCAGAATGGGGTACTGAGGGACTGGAGTCACGTGTAGGCCACAGACTGGGGTAGTGAAGCACTGGCGTCACGTGTAGGCCACAGACTGGGTTAGTGAGGGACTGGAGTCACATGTAGGCCACAGACTGGGTTAGTGAGGGACTGGAGTCACGTGTAGGCCAAGAATGGGGTAGTGAAGCACTGGCGTCACGTATAGGCCACAGACTGGGGTAGTGAAGCACTGGAGTCACGTGTAGGCCACAGACTGGGTTAGTGAGGGACTGGAGTCACGTGTAGGCCAAGAATGGGGTAGTGAAGCACTGGCATCACGTGTAGGCCACAGACTGGGTTAGTGAAGCACTGGAGTCACGTGTAGGCCAAGAATGGGGTAGTGAAGCACTGGCATCACGTGTAGGCCACAGACTGGGTTAGTGAGGGACTGGAGTCACGTGTAGGCCAAGAATGGGGTAGTGAAGCACTGGAGTCACGTGTAGGCCACAGACTGGGTTAGTGAGGGACTGGAGTCACGTGTAGGCCACAGACTGGGTTAGTGAGGGACTGGAGTCACGTGTAGGCCCAAGTTTAAGTTCGGGTAAACGTCTCTGATCGTATTGACAATTCACTCCTTTAAATCAGTAATCATTCACAACACTGAACGTCAGATGTCTCAGGTTTATTCAGCAATCAAACATTATACACACATAACACCCAATGTGTCCGACAAAACCTTGCGTGTGTGAACCTGAGAATCCAAATATGTTACAACTATTTTAGTTCTATCAGTAATCAAGTGCCCCCCCTGATTAATGGGGGAGGGGGGACACACACACTCTAAAAACTTTTAAATTGCCCCCCTTGTTTATGTTTGAGGGCAATAAAAACACAAATGATACAAGTGCCCCCTGGCTAAAAGGGAGGGGGCACTAAAACTGACAACTTAAACAAATTAACTCTAGACATTAAAATCCCGAGCTCTCCTGTATAATGTTTCCTCACACCACTGGTTTAAATTCTGTCCCTGTACCCACAGATCCCTCCCGGCCTTTATTAGACCATAAGAACATCAGAGAGCGGGAGCAGGAGTCGGCCATTCGGCCCCTCGAGCCTGCTCCACCATTTAATACCATCATGGGCTGATCTGATCATGGACACAGCTCCACTTCCCCGTCCGCTCCCCATAACCCTTCACTAACTTATCGCTCAAACATCTGTCTATCTCCACCCTAAATATATTCAATTCAGGGTTGCTGGTGGATTGGCAATGGCAAACATTTAAAGGTCACATGGATGAACTTCAGCAATTGTACATCCCTGTCTGGAGTAAAAATAAAACGGGGAAGGTGGCTCAACCGTGGCTAACAAGGGTAATTAAGGATAGTGTTAAATCCAAGGAAGAGGCATATAAATTGGGCAGAAAAAGCAGCAAACCTGAGGACTGGGAGAAATTTATAATTCAGAAGAGGAGGACAAATGGTTTAATTAAGAGGAGGAAAATAGAGTATGAGAAGAAGCTTGCAGGGAACATAAAAACTGACTGCAAAAGCTTCGATACATATTTGAAGATAAAAAGATGAGTGAAGACAAATGTAGGTCCCTTGCAGTCAGAATCAGGTGAATGTATAACGGGGAACAAAGAAATGGCAGACTAATTGAACAAATACTTTGGTTCTGTCTTCACGAAGGAAGACACAAATAACCTTCCGGAAGTACGAGGGGACCGAGGTTCAAGTGAGAAGGAGGAACTGAAGGAAATCTTTATTAGGCGGAAAATTATTAGGGAAATTGATGGGATTGAAGGCCGATAAATCCCCGGGGTCTGATAGTCTGCATCCCAGAGTACTTCAGGAAGTAGCCCTAGAAATAGTGGATGCATTGGTGATCATTTTCCAACAGTCTATCGACTCTGGATCAGTTCCTATGGACTGGAGGGTAGCTAATGTAACACCACTTTTTATAAAGGGAGGGAGAGAGAAAGCGGGTAATTATAGACCGGTTAGCCTGACATCAGTAGTGGGGAAAATGTTGGAATCAATTATTAAAGATGAAATAGCAGCGCATTTGGAAAGCAGTGACAGGATCGGTCCAAGTCAGCATGGATTTATGAAGGGAAAATCATGCTTGACAAATCTTCTAGAATTTTTTGAGGATGTAACTGGTAGAGTGGACAAGGGAGAACCAGTGGATGTGGTGTATTTGGACTTTCAAAAGTCTTTTGACAAGGTCCCACACAAGAGATTGGTGTGAAAAATTAAAGCACATGGTATTGGGAGTAATGTACTGACGTGGATAGAGAACTGGTTGGCAGACAGGAAGCAGAGAGTCGGGATAAACGGGTCCTTTTCAGAATGGCAGGCAGTGACTAGTGGGGTGCCGCAGGGCTCAGTACTGGGACCCCAGCTATTTACAATATATATTAATGATTTGGATGAGGGAATTAAGTGTAATATCTCCAAGTTTGCAGATGATACTAAGCTGGGTGGCGGTGTGAGCTGTGAGGGGGACACTAAGAGGCTGCAGGGTGACTTGGACAGGTTCGGTGAGTGGGCAAATGCATGGCAGATGCAGTATAATGTGGATAAATGTGAGGTTATCCACTTTGGTGGCAAAAACGCGAAGACAGAATGGTGGCAGTTTAGGAAAAGGGGAGGTGCAACGAGACCTGGGTGTCATGGTACATCAGTTATTGAAGGTTGGCATGCAGGTACAGCAGGCGGTGAAGAAGGCAAATGGTATGTTGGCCTTCATAGCGAGGGGATTTGAGTATAGGAACAGGGAGGTCTTACTGCAGTTGTACAGGGCCTTAGTGAGGCCACACCTGGAATATTGTGTTCAGTTTTGGTCTCCTAATCTGAGGAAGGACGTTCTTGCAATTGAGGGAGTGCAGCGAAGGTTCACCAGACTGATTCCCGGGATGGCAGGACTGACATATGAGGAGAGACTGGATCAACTGGGCCTTTATACACTGGAGTTTAGAAGGATGAGAGGGGATCTCATAGAAACATATAAAATTCTGACGGGACTGGACAGGTTAGATGCAGGAAGAATGTTCCCGATGTTGGGGAAGTCCAGAACCAGGGGACACAGTCTAAGGATAAGGGGTAAGCCATTTAGGACTGAGATGAGGAGAAACTTATTCACTCAGAGAGTTGTGAACCTGTGGAATTCCCGGCCGCAGAGAATTGTTGAGGCCAGTTCATTGGATATATTCAAGAGGGAGTGAGATATGGCCCTTACGGCTAAAGGGATCAAGGGGTATGGAGAGAAAGCAGGAAAGGGGTACTGAGGGAATGATCAGCCATGATCTTATTGAATGGCGGTGCAGGCTCGAAGGGCCGAATGGCCGACTCCTGAACCTATTTTCTCTGTTTCGCTGGTTCAAGGACCCAGCCTCCAGAGCTCTCTGGGGCAGAGAATTCCACAGATTTACGAGAAGAAATTCCTCCTCATCTCCATATTAAATGGGCGATCTCTCATTCTGAGACTCTGCCCCCTAGTTCTAGATTCCCCCTCGAGGGGAAACATCTTCTCTGCATCTACCCTGTCCAGGACCCTCAGAATCTTATACCTTTCAATAACATCACCTCTCATTCTTCTAAACTCCAATAAATATTCCTGTCTGGATCTCACGGTGTGAAGATATCACCCTTGAACAAATCTGACTTACCACCTCAAAAAACACCGGATAAACGCTAACGTTACTACACTATCTATAAATTCCCATCACCAGTATTACATTAAACTACTTTAAACAACTTTCAACCAGTTTTAAATCTCTTTTAATCCCAACACAACTCACACATCCTCACACTCAGTCCCATCCCAACATAACTCAACTCATCGTACCCCATCCTCTAAACCACCAATCCCCTCACACACCCCATCCCTCATACACGCCATCACCCACACACTCCATCCCCACACACCCCATCCCTCATACACGCCATCACCCACACACTCCATCCCCACACACCCCATCCCTCATACACGCCATCACCCAAACACACCAGCCCCTACACCCCATCCCCCACACACCCATCCCCCACACCCCATCCCCCACACCCCATCCCCCACACCCCATCCCCACACACCCCATCCCCCACACACCCATCCCCCAAACCCCATCCCCCACACACCCCATCCCCCACACCCCATCCTCTAAACCACCAATCACCCCAAACACCCCATCCCTCATACACCCCATCCACGACACACCCCATCCCCCACACACCCCATCCCCCACACACCCCATCCCCCACACATCCATCCCCCACCCCCCATCCCCCACACACCATCCCCCACACCCCATCCCCCACACCCCATCCCCCACACACCCCATCCACCACACACTCCATCCCCCACACCCTATCCCCACACACCCCATCCCCCACACACCCCATCCCTCATACACGCCATCACCCAAACACACCAGCCCCTACACCCCATCCCCCACACACCCCATCCCCCACACCCCATCCCCCACACACCCCATCCCCCACACACCCCATCCCCCACACACCCATCCCCCACACCCCATCCCCCACACACCCCATCCCCCACACACCCCATCCCCCACACACCCATCCCCCACACCCCATCCCCCACACCCCATCCCCACACACCCCATCCCCCACACACCCATCCCCCAAACCCCATCCCCCACACATCCATCCCCCACCCCCCATCCCCCACACACCATCCCCCACACCCCATCCCCCACACACCCATCCCCCACACCCCATCCCCCACACCCCATCCCCCACACCCCATCCCCCACACCCCATCCCCCACACACCCATCCCCCACACACCCATCCCCCACCCCCCATCCCCCACACACCATCCCCCACACCCCATCCCCCACACACCCATCCCCCACACACCCATCCCCCACACCCCATCCCCCACACCCCATCCCCCACACACCCCATCCCCCACATCCCATCCCCCACACACCCCATCCCCCACATCCCATCCCCCACACACCCCATCCCCCCACACCCCATCCCCCACATCCCATCCTCCACACACCCCATCCCCCACACCCATCCCCCACACACCCCATCCCCCCACACCCCATCCCCCACATCCCATCCCCCACACACCCCATCCCCCACACACCCCACCCCCCACACCCCATCCCCCACACACCCCATCCCCCACACACCCCATCCCCCACACACCCCATCCCCCACACACCCCATCCCCCACACACCCCATCCCCACACACCCCATCCCCCACACACCCCATCCCCCACACACCCCATCCCCCACACACCCCATCCCCCACACACCCCATCCCCCACACACCATCCCCCACACACCCCATCCCCCACACACCCCATCCCCCACACACCCCATCCCCCACACACCCCATCCTCCACACACACCATCCCCCACACACCCCATCCCCCACACACCATCCCCCACACACCCCATCCCCCACACACTCCCCTACACTCCCCATCCCCCACACACCCCATCCCCCACACACCCCATTGCCCACACCCCATCCCCCCACACACCCCATCCCCCACACACCCCATCCCCCACACCCCATCCCCCACACACCCCATCCCCCACACACCCCATCCCCCACACACCCCATCCCCACACACCCCATCCCCCACACACCCCATCCCCCACACACCCCATCCCCCACACACCCCATCCCCCACACACCCCATCCCCCACACACCATCCCCCACACACCCCATCCCCCACACACCCCATCCCCCACACACCCCATCCCCCACACACCCCATCCCCCACACACCCCATCCCCCCACACACCCCATCCCCCACACACCCCATCCCCACACACCCCATCCCCCACACACCCCATCCCCACACACCCCATCCCCCACACACCCCATCCCCCACACACCCCATCCCCCACACACCCCATCCCCCACACCCCATCCCCCACACACCCCATCCCCCCACACCCCATCCCCCACATCCCATCCCCCACACACCCCATCCCCCACACACCCCACCCCCCACACACCCCATCCCCCACACACTCCCCTACACTCCCCATCCCCCACACACCCCATCCCCCACACACCCCATCCCCCCACACCCCATCCCCCACATCCCATCCCCCACACACCCCATCCCCACACACCCCATCCCCCACACACTCCATCCTCCCACACACCCCATCCCCCACACACCCCCATCCCCCACACACCCCATCCCCCACACACCCCATCCCCCACACACCCCATCCCCCACACACTCCATCCTCCACACACCCCATCCCCCACACCCCATCCCCCACATCCCATCCCCCACACACCCCATTGCCCACACACCCCATCCCCCACGCACCCCATCCCCACCACACCCCATCCCCCACACCCCATCCCCACACACCCCATCCCCCACACACCCATCTCCCAAACCCCATCCCCCACACACCCCATCCCCCACACACCCCATCCTCCACACACCCCATCCCCCACACACCCCATCCTCCACACACCCCATCCCCCACACCCCATCCCCACACACTCCATCCCCCCCACACCCCATCCCCCCCACACCCCATCCCCCACACACCCCATCCCCCCCACACACCATCCCCCACACACCCCATCCCCCACACCCCATCCCCCACACACTCCATCCCCCCACACCCCATTCCCCCACACCCCATCCCCCACACCCCATCCCCCACACACACCATCCCCCACACCCCATCCCCCACACACCCCATCCCCCCACACCCCATTCCCCCACACCCCATCCCCCACACCCCATC
>NW_027254312.1:432251-545610 GCF_044704955.1 Pristiophorus japonicus
TCCCTCTCTCACTCTGTCACACACTATCTCTCTCGATCACTCTGTCACATTCTCTCTCTCTCTCCTCACTCTGTCACACACTCTCTCACTCTGTCACTCTCTCTCTCTCTCACTGTCACACACACTCTCTCTCCCTCACTCTGTCACACACTCTCTCTTCCTCACTCTGTCACACACTCTCTCTCCCTCACTCTGTTACACACTCTCTCTCCCTCACTCTGTCACACTCTCTCTCTCTCTCACTCTGTTACACACTCTCTCCCTCACTCTGTCACACACTCTCTCTCTCTCTCACTCTGTCACACTCACCTCTCTCACTCTGTCACACACTCTCTCTCTCTCACTCTGTTACACACTCTCTCTCCCTCACTCTGTCACACACTCTCTCTCTCTCTCACTCTGTCACACTCTCTCTCTCACTCTGTCACACACTCTCTCTCTCTCACTCTGTCACACACTCTCTCTCTCTCACTCTGTTACACACTCTCTCTCCCTCACTCTGTCACACACTCTCTCTCTCTCTCACTCTGTCACACACTCTCTCTCTCACTCTGTCACTCTCTCTCTCACTCTGTCACACACTCTCTCTCTCACTCTGTTACACACTCTCTCTCACTCTGTCAGTCTCTCTCTCACTCTGTCACACACTCTCGCTCTCTCTCTCTCAGTCTGACACTCTCTCTCTCTCTCTCTCTCACTCTGTCACAGACTATCTCTCTCTCTCACTCTGTCACGCACTCTCTCTCTCTCACTCTGTCACACTCTCGCTCTCTCTCTCACTCTGTCACACACCCTCTCTCTCTCACTCTGTCACTCTCTTTCTCACTCTGTCACACACTCTCTCTCTCTCTCACTGTTACACACTCTCTCTCACTCTCACTCTGTTACACACTCTCTCTCCCTCACTCTGTCACACACTCTCTCTCTCTCTCACTCTGTTACACACTCTCTCTCCCTCACTCTGTCACACACTCTCTCTCTCTCTCTCTCACTCTGTCACATTCTCTCTCTCTCTCACTCTGTCTCACACACACTCTCTCTCTCTCTCACTCTGTCACGCACTCTCTCTCTCTCACTCTGTCACACTCTCGCTCTCTCTTTCACTCTGTCACACACCCTCTCTCTCTCACTCTGTCACTCTCTCTCTCACTCTGTCACACACTCTCTCTCTCTCTCACTGTTACACACTCTCTCTCTCTCTCTCACTCTGTTACACACTCTCTCTCTCCCTCACTCTGTCACACACTCT
Organism: Pristiophorus japonicus; assembly: GCF_044704955.1. Taxonomy (NCBI): domain Eukaryota; kingdom Metazoa; phylum Chordata; class Chondrichthyes; family Pristiophoridae; genus Pristiophorus; species Pristiophorus japonicus. Next base: position 433,501 of record NW_027254312.1, read on the forward strand.
CTCTCTCTCTCACTCTGTCACACACTCTCTCTCTCTCACTCTGTCACACACTCTCTCTCTCTCTCACTCTGTTACACACTCTCTCTCTCCCTCACTCTGTCACACACTCTCTCTCTCTTTCACTCTGTTACACACTCTCTCCCTCACGCTGTCACACACTCTCGCTCTCTCTCTCTCAGTCTGACACTCTCTCTCTCTCTCTCTCACTCTGTCACAGACTATCTCTCTCTCACTCTGTCACATTCTCTCTCTCTCTCACTCTGTCACACACACACTCTCTCTCTCTCTCTCACTCTGTCACACTCTCGCTCTCTCTCTCACTCTGTCACACACACACTCTCTCTCTCTCAATCTGTCATGCACTCTCTCTCTCTCACTCTGTCACACACCCTCTCTCTCTCACTCTGTCACTCTCTCTCTCACTCTGTCACACACTCTCTCTCTCTCTCACTGTTACACTCTCGCTCTCTCTCTCTCAGTCTGACACTCTCTCTCTCTCTCTCTCACTCTGTCACAGACTATCTCTCTCTCACTCTGTCACATTCTCTCTCTCTCTCACTCTGTCACACACACACTCTCTCTCTCTCAATCTGTCATGCACTCTCTCTCTCTCACTCTGTCACACTCTCTCTCTCTCTCACTCTGTCACACTCTCTCTCTCTCTCTCACTCTGTCACACATTGTCGCTCTCTCTCTCTCAGTCTGTCACACTCTCTCTCTCACTCTGTCACACTCTCGCTCTCTCTCTCACTCTGTCACACACTCTCTCTCACTCTGTCACAGACTATCTCTCTCTCTCACTCTGTCACATTCTCTCCCTCTCTCACTCTGTCACACACACACTCTCTCTCTCTCTCACTCTGTCACACTCTCGCTCTCTCTCTCACTCTGTCACACACTCTCTCTCACTCTGTCACACTCCCTCTCTCTCACTCTGTCACACACTGTCGCTCTCTCTCTCTCACTCTGTCACATTCTCTCCCTCTCTCACTCTGTCACACACACACTCTCTCTCTCTCTCACTCTGTCACGCATTCTCTCTCTCTCACTCTGTCACACTCTCGCTCTCTCTCTCACTCTGTCACACTCTCTCTCTCTCACTCTGTCACACTCTCTCTCTCTCTCTCACTCACTCTGTCACACTATCTCTCTCTCACTCTGTCACACTCTCTCTCTCTCTCACTCTGTCACACACTCCCTCTCTCACTCTGTCACACACTATCTCTCTCGATCACTCTGTCACATTCTCTCTCTCTCTCTCACTCTGTCACACACTCTCTCACTCTGTCACTCTCTCTCTCTCTCACTGTCACACACACTCTCTCTCTCTCACTCTGTCACACACTCTCTCTCCCTCACTCTGTCACACACTCTCTCTCCCTCACTCTGTTACACACTCTCTCTCCCTCACTCTGTCACACACTCTCTCTCTCTCACTCTGTTACACACTCTCTCCCTCACTCTGTCACACACTCTCTCTCTCTCTCACTCTGTCACACTCTCTCTCTCACTCTGTCACACACTCTCTCTCTCTCACTCTGTTACACACTCTCTCTCCCTCACTCTGTCACACACTCTCTCTCTCTCTCACTCTGTCACACTTTCTCTCTCACTCTGTCACACACTCTCTCTCTCTCACTCTGTCACACACTCTCTCTCTCTCACTCTGTTACACACTCTCTCTCCCTCACTCTGTCACACACTCTCTCTCTCTCTCTCACTCTGTCACACACTCTCTCTCTCTCACTCTGTCACACACTCTCTCACTCTGTCACACACTCTCTCTCTCTCACTCTGTTACACACTCTCTCTCCCTCACTCTGTCACACTCTCTCTCTCACTCTGTCACACACACTCTCTCTCTCACTCTGTTACACACTCTCTCTCCCTCACTCTGTCACACACTCTCTCTCTCTCTCACTATGTCACACTCTCTCTCTCAATCTGTCATGCACTCTCTCTCTCTCACTCTGTCACACTCTCTCTCTCTCTCACTCTGTCACACACTCTCGCTCTCTCTCACTCTGTCACATTCTCTCCCTCTCTCACTCTGTCACACACACACTCTCTCTCTCTCTCACTCTGTCACACTCTCGCTCTCTCTCTCACTCTGTCACACACACTCTCTCACTCTGTCACACTCCCTCTCTCTCACTCTGTCACACACTGTCGCTCTCTCTCTCTCACTCTGTCACATTCTCTCCATCTCTCACTCTGTCACATTCTCTCCCTCTCTCACTCTGTCACACACACACTCTCTCTCTCTCTCACTCTGTCACACTCTCGCTCTCTCTCTCACTCTGTCACACACTCTCTCTCACTCTGTCACACTCTCTCTCTCTCACTCTGTCACACACTGTCGCTCTCTCTCTCTCACTCTGTCACACTCTCTCTCTCTCACTCTGTCACACACTCTCTCTCTCTCACTCTGTCACATTCTCTCCCTCTCTCACTCTGTCACACACACACTCTCTCTCTCTCTCACTCTGTCACGCATTCTCTCTCTCTCACTCTGTCACACTCTCGCTCTCTCTCTCACTCTGTCACACTCTCTCTCTCTCACTCTGTCACACTCTCTCTCTCTCTCCCTCACTCTGTCACACTATCTCTCTCTCACTCTGTCACACTCTCTCTCTCTCTCACTCTGTCACACACTCTCTCTCTCACTCACTCTGTCACACTCTCTCTCTCAGTCTGTCACACTCTCGCTCTCTCTCTCACTCTGTCACACACTCTCTCTCACTCTGTCACACTATCTCTCTCTCACTCTGTCACACACTCTCTCCCTCACTCCGTCACACACTCTCTCTCTCTCTCACTCTGTTACACACTCTCTCTCTCTCTCTCACTCTGTCATACACTCTCTCCCTCATTCTGTCACACACTCTCTCTCCCTCACTCTGTCACACACTCTCTCTCTCACTCTGTCACACACTCTCTCTCCCTCACTGTCACACACTCTCTCTCTCTCTCACTCTGTTACACACTCTCTCTCCCTCACTCTGTCACACACTCTCTCTCTCCCTCACTCTGTCACACACTCTCTCTCTCCCTCACTCTGTCACACACTCTCTCTCTCCCTCACTCTGTCACACACTCTCTCTCTCACTCTGTCACTCTCTCTCTCACTTTGTCACACACTCTCTCTCTCTCTCACTCTGTTACACACTCTCTCTCACTCTGTCAGTCTCTCTCTCACTCTGTCACACACTCTCGCTCTCTCTCTCTCAGTCTGACACTCTCTCTCTCTCTCTCTCTCACTCTGTCACACTCTCTCTCTCTCTCACTCTGTCACGCACTCTCTCTCTCTCACTCTGTCACACTCTCGCTCTCTCTTTCACTCTCTCTCTCTCTCACTGTCACACACACTCTCTCTCTCTCACTCTGTCACACACTCTCTCTCCCTCACTCTGTCACACACTCTCTCTCCCTCACTCTGTTACACACTCTCTCTCCCTCACTCTGTCACACACTCTCTCTCCCTCACTCTGTCACACACTCTCTCTCTCTCACTCTGTTACACACTCTCTCTCCCTCACTCTGTCACACACTCTCTCTCTCTCTCTCTCACTCTGTCACATTCTCTCTCTCTCTCACTCTGTCTCACACACACTCTCTCTCTCTCTCACTCTGTCACGCACTCTCTCTCTCTCACTCTGTCACACTCTCGCTCTCTCTTTCACTCTCACACACCCTCTCTCTCTCACTCTGTCACTCTCTCTCTCACTCTGTCACACACTCTCTCTCTCTCTCACTGTTACGCACTCTCTCTCTCTCTCACTCTGTTACACACTCTCTCTCTCCCTCACTCTGTCACACACTCTCTCTCTATCTCACTCTGTCACACACTCTCTCTCTCTCACTCTGTCACACACTCTCTCTCTCTCTCACTCTGTTACACACTCTCTCTCTCCCTCACTCTGTCACACACTCTCTCTCTCTTTCACTCTGTTACACACTCTCTCCCTCACGCTGTCACACACTCTCGCTCTCTCTCTCTCAGTCTGACACTCTCTCTCTCTCTCTCTCACTCTGTCACAGACTATCTCTCTCTCACTCTGTCACATTCTCTCTCTCTCTCACTCTGTCACACACACACTCTCTCTCTCTCAATCTGTCATGCACTCTCTCTCTCTCACTCTGTCACACTCTCTCTCTCTCTCACTCTGTCACACTCTCTCTCTCTCTCTCACTCTGTCACACATTGTCGCTCTCTCTCTCTCAGTCTGTCACACTCTCTCTCTCACTCTGTCACACTCTCGCTCTCTCTCTCACTCTGTCACACACTCTCTCTCACTCTGTCACAGACTATCTCTCTCTCTCACTCTGTCACATTCTCTCCCTCTCTCACTCTGTCACACACACACTCTCTCTCTCTCTCACTCTGTCACACTCTCGCTCTCTCTCTCACTCTGTCACACACTCTCTCTCACTCTGTCACACTCCCTCTCTCTCACTCTGTCACACACTGTCGCTCTCTCTCTCTCACTCTGTCACATTCTCTCCCTCTCTCACTCTGTCACACACACACTCTCTCTCTCTCTCACTCTGTCACGCATTCTCTCTCTCTCACTCTGTCACACTCTCGCTCTCTCTCTCACTCTGTCACACTCTCTCTCTCTCACTCTGTCACACTCTCTCTCTCTCTCTCCCTCACTCTGTCACACTATCTCTCTCTCACTCTGTCACACTCTCTCTCTCTCTCACTCTGTCACACACTCCCTCTCTCACTCTGTCACACACTATCTCTCTCGATCACTCTGTCACATTCTCTCTCTCTCTCTCACTCTGTCACACACTCTCTCACTCTGTCACTCTCTCTCTCTCTCACTGTCACACACACTCTCTCTCTCTCACTCTGTCACACACTCTCTCTCCCTCACTCTGTCACACACTCTCTCTCCCTCACTCTGTTACACACTCTCTCTCCCTCACTCTGTCACACACTCTCTCTCTCTCACTCTGTTACACACTCTCTCCCTCACTCTGTCACACACTCTCTCTCTCTCTCACTCTGTCACACTCTCTCTCTCACTCTGTCACACACTCTCTCTCTCTCACTCTGTTACACACTCTCTCTCCCTCACTCTGTCACACACTCTCTCTCTCTCTCACTCTGTCACACACTCTCTCTCTCTCACTCTGTCACACACTCTCTCTCTCTCACTCTGTTACACACTCTCTCTCCCTCACTCTGTCACACACTCTCTCTCTCTCTCTCACTCTGTCACACACTCTCTCTCTCTCACTCTGTCACACACTCTCTCACTCTGTCACACACTCTCTCTCTCTCACTCTGTTACACACTCTCTCTCCCTCACTCTGTCACACTCTCTCTCTCTCTGTCACACACACTCTCTCTCTCACTCTGTTACACACTCTCTCTCCCTCACTCTGTCACACACTCTCTCTCTCTCTCACTATGTCACACTCTCTCTCTCAATCTGTCATGCACTCTCTCTCTCTCACTCTGTCGCACTCTCTCTCTCTCTCACTCTGTCACACACTCTCGCTCTCTCTCAGTCTGACACTCTCTCTCTCTCTCTCTCTCTCACTCTGTCACAGACTATCTCTCTCTCTCACTCTGTCACATTCTCTCCCTCTCTCACTCTGTCACACACACACTCTCTCTCTCTCTCACTCTGTCACACTCTCGCTCTCTCTCTCACTCTGTCACACACTCTCTCTCACTCTGTCACACTCTCTCTCTCTTACTCTGTCACACACTGTCGCTCTCTCTCTCTCACTCTGTCACACTCTCTCTCTCTCACTCTGTCACACACTCTCTCTCTCTCACTCTGTCACATTCTCTCCCTCTCTCACTCTGTCACACACACACTCTCTCTCTCTCTCACTCTGTCACGCATTCTCTCTCTCTCACTCTGTCACACTCTCGCTCTCTCTCTCACTCTGTCACACTCTCTCTCTCTCACTCTGTCACACTCTCTCTCTCTCTCCCTCACTCTGTCACACTATCTCTCTCTCACTCTGTCACACTCTCTCTCTCTCTCACTCTGTCACACACTCTCTCTCTCACTCACTCTGTCACACACTCTCTCTCACTCTGTCACACTATCTCTCTCTCACTCTGTCACACTCTCTCTCTCTCTCACTCTGTCACACTCTCGCTCTCTCTCTCACTCTGTCACACACTCTCTCTCACTCTGTCACACTATCTCTCTCTCACTCTGTCACACACTCTCTCTCTCACTCTGTTACACACTATCTCTCTCGATCACTCTGTCATATTCTCTCTCTCTCTCTCACTCTGTCACACACTCTCTCACTCTGTCACTCTCTCTCTCTCTCACTGTCACACACACTCTCTCTCTCTCACTCTGTCACACACTCTCTCTCCCTCACTCTGTTACACACTCTCTCTCCCTCACTCTGTTACACACTCTCTCTCCCTCACTCTGTCACACACTCTCTCTCTCTCACTCTGTTACACACTCTCTCTCCCTCACTCTGTCGCACACTCTCTCTCTCTCTCACTCTGTTACACACTCTCTCTCCCTCACTCTGTCACACACTCTCTCTCTCTCTCACTCTGTCACACTCTCTCTCTCACTCTGTCACACACTCTCTCTCCCTCACTCTGTTACACACTCTCTCTCCCTCACTCTGTCACACACTCTCTCTCCCTCACTCTGTTACACACTCTCTCTCCCTCACTCTGTCACACACTCTCTCTCCCTCACTCTGTTACACACTCTCTCTCCCTCACTCTGTCACACACTCTCTCTCTCTCTCTCACTCTGTTACACACTCTCTCTCCCTCACTCTGTCACACATTCTCTCTCTCTCTCACTATGTCACACTCTCTCTCTCATTCTGTCACACACTCTCTCTCCCTCAGTCTGTCACACACTCTCTCTCTCTCTCACTCTGTCACACACTCTCTCTCTCTCACTCTGTCACACTCTCTCTCTCTCATTCTGTCACACACTCTCTCTCTCTCACTCTGTCACTCTCTCTCTCTCTCATTCTGTCACACACTCTCGCTCTCTCTCTCTCAGTCTGACACTCTCTCTCTCTTACTCTGTCACATTCTCTCTCTCTCTCACTCTGTCACACTCTCTCTCTCTCTCACTGTCACACACTCTCTCTCCCTCACTCTGTCACACTCTCTCTCTCTCTCTCACTGTCACACTCTCTCTCTCACTCTGTCACACACACTCTCTCTCCCTCACTCTGTCACACACTCTCTCTCTCTCTCACTCTGTCACACACTCTCTCTCTCTCTCTCACACTCTGTCACACACACTCTCTCTCTCCCTCACTCTGTCACACACTCTCTCTCTCTCTCACTCTGTCACACACTCTCTCTCTCTCTCTCTCACTCTGTTACACACTCTCTCTCTCTCACTCTGTTACACTCTCTCTCTCCCTCACTCTGTCACACTCTCTCTCTCTCTCTCACTGTTACACTCTCTCTCTCCCTCACTCTGTCACATTCTCTCTCTCTCTCACTCTGTCTCACATACACACTCTCTCTCTCTCTCTCTCACAGTCTGCCACACTCTGTCTCTCTCTCACTGTCTCTCCGTCCCCCCCTCCCCGCCACTCCCCCTCTCCCGCCTCTCCCCCTCCCCTCCCCTCCCCCGTCTCTCCCACTCCCCTCACCTGCTCCTATTTCTTATATTTGTAATCGCAGGCCAAAACTATTTCGAAGAAGTGCAGGGGGGAGTTGTCACCGGTGTCCTGGGACGTATCTATCCCTCCGCCAACATCATTAAATAACAGATTGTCTGGTAAATGTATCTCATTGCTGCTTGTGGGAGCTTGCTGTGCACAAATTAATGGCTGCCTTTCCCGGATATGGGACCGTGAAAAGCATGTTCCTTGAGTGTCTGAGCCCCACGCACGCAGAGCAGGAACAACCCAGGCTCCATCTCGGGCCTGTGTGGAATTATTCGATCCCAACCGAAGGAGAGGGACCTCCTCTCTGTCCGATTGATGGTGGTCCCTGATACGTCCTTACTACACAGTATAAATGCACACGAGCCCCATGCTTGAGAGAAGGTCACTCTATGACCAGTTACCTTTATTACCAAGACCTCAACTGATGAAGGTGGGTGGAGCTTCCCCTTTTATACCTGAAAGTCCAGGTTCGGAGTGTCTCCCACAAGTTCACCACCTAGTGGTCAGTGTTCTCAAGGTGTACAACTTAGGTCAGTTGATACATGGGTTACAATGCTGGTTGAATACATGACATCACCTCCCCCCCCCGCCCAAAGTCTTATTGGGATCACAGGTTCAGTCTCTCTGGTGGTTTACGCTCCCTTATAGAACGCCTGAGTTGGGGCTCCGGTTGTTGGGCGCTGGCCTGAGTGTCTGCTGTTTGCGGTGCCTCAGGCCTGTCCGGACTGCCCACAGTGACTGGGCTCTCCTCCCTTTGGTTCCGGTGTTCGGTCACCTGTGGAGGAGTGAACTCTATATCGTGTTCTTCCTCTACTTCTTCTATGGGGTTGCTGAACCTCCTTTTTGTTTGATCCACGCGTTTGCGGCAGATTTGTCCATTGGTAAGTTTAACGACCAGAATCCTATTTCCCTCTTTGGCAACCACAGTGCCTGCGAGCCATTTGGGCCCTGCAGCGTAGTTGAGGACAAAAACAGGGTCATTGACATCAATACATCGCGCCCTCGCATTCCCGTCATGGTAGTGATATTGTGACTGGCGCCTGCTCTCGACAATTTCTTTCATGGTGGGGTGTATAAGGGATAATCGGGTTTTGAGCGTCCTTTTCATTAGTAGCTCTGCGGGTGGAACCCCTGTGAGCGAGTGTGGTCGGGATCTATAGGCCAACAGGAGGCGTGATAAGTGGCTTTGTAGGGAACCCCCTTGGATTCTGAGCATCCCCTGTTTGATTATAGAAACATAGAAACATAGAAAATAGGTGCAGGAGTAGGCCATTCGGCCCTTCTAGCCTGCACCGCCATTCAATGAGTTCATGGCTGAACATGCAACTTAAGTACCCCATTCCTGCTTTCTCGCCATACCCCTTGATCCCCCCGAGTAGTAAGGACCTCATCTAACTCCTTTTTGAATATATTTAGTGAATTGGCCTCAACTACTTTCTGTGGTAGAGAATTCCACAGGTTCACCACTCTCTGGATGAAGAAGTTCCTCCTCATCTCAGTCCTAAATGGCTTCCCCCTTATCCTTAGACTGTGACCACTGGTTCTGGACTTCCCCAACATTGGGAACATTCTTCCTGCATCTAACCTGTCTAACCCCGTCAGAATTTTAAACGTTTCTATGAGGTCCCCTCTCATTCTTCTGAACTCCAGTGAATACAAGCCCAGTTGATCCAGTCTTTCTTGATAGGTCAGTCCCGCCATCCCGGGAATCAGTCTGGTGAACCTTCGCTGCACTCCCTCAATAGCAAGAATGTCCTTCCTCAGGTTAGGAGACCAAAACTGTACACAATACTCCAGGTGTGGCCTCACCAAGGCCCTGTACAATTGTAGCAACACCTCCCTGCCCCTGTACTCAAATCCCCTAGCTATGAAGACCAACATGCCATTTGCTTTCTTAACCGCCTGCTGTACCTGCATGCCAGCCTTCAATGACTGATGTACCATGACACCCAGGTCTCGTTGCACCTCCCCTTTTCCTAATCTGTCACCATTCAGATAATAGTCTGTCTCTCTGTTTTTACCACCAAAGTGGATAACCTCACATTTATCCACATTATACTTCATCTGCCATGCATTTGCCCACTCACCTAACCTATCCAAGTCGCTCTGCAGCCTCATAGAATCCTCCTTGCAGCTCACACTGCCACCCAACTTAGTGTCATCCGCAAATTTGGAGATACTACATTTAATCCCCTCGTCTAAATCATTAATGTACAGTGTAAACAGCTGGGGCCCCAGCACAGAACCTTGCGGTACCCCACTAGTCACTGCCTGCCATATCTGCACTGCTCTTTCTGCCTGGCCGTTTGAGGCTGGCTTGAACGGTGCCGTTCTGACATGGTTAATTCCATTGCCTGCCATGAAGTCCTGGAATTCAGTGCTTGTGAAGCACGGGCCATTGTTGCTGATCAAGACGTCCGGTAGACCGTGGGCGGCGAACATTGCCCGTAGACTTTCTACCGTGGCAGAGGATGTGCTTGAATTGAGAATGTCACACTCGATCCATTTGGAGTAGGTATCTACTACAACCAAAAACATTTTCCCCATGAAAGGACCTGCGTAGTCCACATGGATGCGTGACCAAGGCTTGGCGGGCCATGGCCAGGGGCTAAGGGCTTCCCTGGGTGCGTTGCCCAGCTGGGCACACATGTTGCACCTGCGAACACAAAGTTCCAGATCTGCGTCTATCCCTGGCCACCAAACGTGTGACCTGGCAATTGCCTTCATCGTGACAATGCCCGGGTGGCCATTGTGGAGTTCTCTGATGAACACCTCTCTGCCCATCTGGGGCATGACTACGCGGTTTCCCCACAGTAGGCAATCGGCCTGAATCGAGAGTTCATCCTTGTGCCTGTGAAATGGTTTAAATTCCTCAGGGCATGCCCTGTACGTGGCTGCCCAGTCCCCAGTCAGGACACATTTCTTGACTAGAGACAATAGCGGGTCTCTATTTGTCCAGACTTTATAATCTGACGGGCTGTCACGGGTGAGCCTTCGCTTCCGAAAGCTTCAACAGCCATGACCATCTCAGCGGAATGCTCGGTAGCCCCCTCAGTGGTGGCTAGTGGGAGCCTGCTGAGCGCATCAGCGCAGTTTTCGGTGCCCGGTCTGTGCCGAATTGTGGAGTCATAGGCGGCTAACGCGAGTGCCCACCTCTGTATGCGGGCCGACGCGTTTGCATTTATGGCCTTGTTGTCGGCCAAAAGGGACGTTAGGGGTTTGTGATCTGTCTCCAGCTCAAATTTCCTGCCAAACAGGCACTGGCGGCGAGAAGGGCAAAGCGTTCCAGACTTCGTGGCAGACCTCCGGCGACTGGTGAGCCTATGCAAGTTCCCAGATGCATGCAGAGCGGAGATGCTGCGAGACTTTTTTTATTGAGGGCATCGGGCACGCTGGGGTTTTCAGGAAACTGATTGGGACCAAAGACTTGACCTTGGAAGCAGCGGCTCTGATAGCCCACACATTTATCTCAAGGGAGGAAGAGACCAGAATGATGTATGACATAAATCTTGGCTCAAATGCGGCAAACGACCAGGGAGTCAACATTGTTAACGTGGCGCACAGTTCTCTCGGCAGACAGGGGAAATCGGACATGCCCCAGCGTGTAATCGAACCCAAAGGGGGAATTCAGCAGAGACAATGGCCAGCTGAACAGCGACTCATGCCATCGCAAGGGACAATGCGGCGTGAACTGACTGAACAACCGATGCGACACCCTTCAGACCAAGTCCCCAATAAATAGTGGGAGGACTCCCGCGTAGAGAGCACTCCATCGGGGACCACCGCCACCTGTGGACGGCAAGATGATGCACCATGGCGTGTCCGGACGGCAGACGAGGGTGGCAAGGTGGAGAGTGTACGAGGGTAGCCCGTACAGGAGTCCTGTGGGGGCTCGGTCCATAAATATCTTCAAGAGGGGTATCGATAGATGTTTGGGCGCAGAGGGAACCAAGGGCTGGGGCGGGGAGGTGGAGTTAGGATAGAAGATCAGCCATGAACTGATTGAATGGCGGAGCAGGCAAAAGGACACAGACGGGCTAAGCGAGTGGGCAAACATTTGTCAGGAATGGAGTATAATGTGGGAAAGTGTGGGGTCATGCACTTCGGCAGAAAAAAAAAATCAAAGAGCAAGTTATTATTTAAAGGGGGAAAGATTGCAAAGTGCTGCAGTACAGCGGGACCTGGGGGTTACTTGTGCATGAAACACAAAAGGTTAGTCTGCAGGTACAGCAAGTGATCAGGAAGGCCAATGGTATCTTGGCCTTTATTGCAAAGGGGATGGAGTATAAAAGCAGGGAAGTCTTGCTCCAGTTATACAGGGTATTGGTGAGGCCACACCTGGAGTACTGCGTGCACAGTTCTGGTTTCCATATTTACGAAAGGATATACTTGCTTTGGAGGCAGTTCACAGAAGGTTCACTCGGTTGATCCCGGAGATGAGGGGGTTGACTTATGAGGAAAGGTTGAGGAGGTTGGGCCTCTACTCATTGAAGTTTAGAAGAATGAGAGGTGATCTTATCGAAAGGTATCAGATTATGAGGGGGCTTGACAAGGTGGATGCAGAGAGGATGTTCCCACTGATGGGGGAGACTAGAACTAGGGGGCATGGTCTTAGAATAAGGGGCCGCCCATTTAAAACTAAGATGAGGAGGAATTTCTTCTCTCAGAGGGTTGTAAATCTGTGGAATTCGCTGCCTCAGAGAGCTGTGGAAGCCGGGACATTGAATATATTTAAGACAGAGATAGACAGTTCCTTAACCGATAAGGGGATAAGGGGGCGGGCAGGGAAGTGGAGCTGTGTCCATGATCGGATCAGCCATGATGGTATTAAATGGCGGAGCAGGCTCGAAGGGCCGTATTTCTAAAAAATTACTTCCTGGGATGTGGGCACCGCTGGCAAGGCCCAGCTTTTATTGCCCTCCCTAGTTGCCCCTTGAGAAGGGGGTGGTGAGCCGCCTTCTTGAACCGCTGCAGTCCGTGTGGTGAAGGCGCTCCCACAGTACTGATTGGGATTGTGACCCAGCGATGATGAATGAACGGCCGATATATTCCCCAGTCGGGATGGTGTGTGACTCGGAGGGGGAACTTGGAGGTGGTGGTGTTCCCATGCGCCTGCTGCCCTGGTCCTTCGAGGGGGGTAGAGGTGGCGGGTTTGGCAGGTGTTGCCGAAGAAGCCTTGGCGAGTTGCTGCAGTGCGTCTTGTAGACAGTACACCATCAGAGGCAGTCCCTCGGAATCGAGGAAGACTTGCCTCCACTCTAACAGTGAGTCCTCAGGTGGCTGAACAGTCCAATACGGGAACCACAGTCCCTGTCACAGGTGGGACAGACAGTGGTTGAGGGAAGGGGAGGGTGGGACTGGTTTGCCGCACGCTCCTTCCGCTGCCTGCGCTTGGTCTCTGCACGCTCTCGGCGACGAGACTCGAGGTGCTCAGCGCCCTCCCGGATGCACTTCCTCCACTTAGGGCGGACTGGTCTTTGGGCCAGGGACTCCCAGGTGTGGGTGGGGATGTTGCACTTTATCAGGGAGGGGGTGTCCTCTGCCCACCTGGGGCACGCTTGCCATGAAGGAGTTCCGAGTAGAGTGCTTGCTTTGGGAGTCTGGTGTCTGGGGCGTGCGGACAATGTGGCCCTGCCCAGCGGAGCTGGTCGAGTGTGGTCAGTGCTTCGATGTTGGGGATGTTGGGCTGGTTGAGGACGTTAACGTTGGTGCGTCTGTCCTCCCGGGGGATTTGCAGGATCTTGCGGAGACAGCGTTGGTGGTATTTCTCCAGCGACTTGAGGTGTCTACTGTACATGGTCCATGTCTCTGAGCCATACAGGAGGGCGGGTATCACTACAGCCCTGTAGACCATGAGCTGGGGGTGAGATACCTACTGTACATGGTCCGTGTCTCTGAGCCATACAGGAGGGCGGGTATCACTACAGCCCTGTAGACCATGAGCTGGGGGTGAGATACCTACTGTACATGGTCCATGTCTCTGAGCCATACAGGAGGGCGGGTATCACTACAGCCCTGTAGACCATGAGCTTGGTGGTACGTTTGAGGGTCTGGTCTTCAATTATATTATATACTATGCATTTCTAATATATCTTTAATATTTATTTATTGTGCACATGTAATATCTATTATAGATGCATAATAAAGTGAATCAATAATGCAAATATTAAATATCTTTTACAAATACACAACCTATTACATCAATCAATAATGCAAATATAAGGATCAATCACAAATGCATTATGTTACAAATGAATAATTATTAATATAAATCAATAATATAAATACTAAACCTATGTTGCAATTGCATATTATTCACTTTATTTATTATACATTTATTTACATGTTTAATAATTGCATTATTGATGCATATAATTTATTGTACATTTCTAATATATGTTTAATGTTTACATTATTTACATTATTGATCGATATTAATTATTAGGCATTTGTAATATATAGTTAATATTTGCATTATAGTTCCTTATTAATTATTATGCATTTGTTATGGATCATTTTTATTTCATCATTGATTGATATTATATGTTATGCATTTGTAATATATCACTAATATATGCATCATTGATTATCTTTATTTACTATGCATCTGTAATATCGACCAAATGCATAATAAACAAAGTGGATCAATAATACAAATATTAAATATCTTTTACAAATACACAATAAATTATATTAATCAATTATGCAAATATTAAAGACCTATCTCAAATGCAAAATCATTCCTATAAATCAATAATGTAAATATCACAAGTTTATATTAGTCACATAATTTATTATATATTTATGTACATATTTAATAATTGCATTATTGATGCCTATAATGCATTGTGCATTTCTAATATATGTTGAATATTTAAATTATTGATCAATATTATTTATTGTGCATTTTTAACATGTCTTGAATAATAATAATGTAATATTAAACATATATTGGAAATGCACAATAAATTAAAAGATCAATAATGTAATTAGTAAACATATATCAGGAATGAATAATAAATAAAGTGAGTTTGAAATGCAAATATTAAAATATTACAAAAGCAGAAAGAATAATGTTGCAAATATTGAATATCTATTACAAATGCATAATGTCCAATATCCAAAATGTAAATATTAAAGATATATTAAATGCATATAGTTAATATCAATCATGATGCAAATATTAAAGAATGAATCATGTATTTGTAATAGATATTTAACAATTGCAAAATTGATTCACTTTATTTATTATGCATTTGTAATATATCTTTAATAGTTGCATTATTGATTGATAATATTATGCATTTGTTATAGATGTTTAATATTTATACTATTGATTGACATTATGCATTTGTAAGAGTTCTTTAATATTTCAATTATTCATTCATGTTATTTATTATGTATTTCAATATGTATTTATTATCTGCATTATGAGGTTAATCTTATGAATTATGCATTTGAAGGGGGAAAAAATTGCAGTGATGTGGGAAAAAGGCGAGGGATCGGGCCGAACTGGATATCTGTTTGAAAGAGCAAGTGGTGATCCGATGGGCCGAATGGCCTCCTTGGGTGCCACACTGTTCAGTGATTATATGATATTTGGATGTGCAGTAATTCTCTAATAATATTTATCAGACAATTTGTAGAATATATTACGAAAATACTTTTGATATTCAGCCTCCAATTGATTTATATATTCAGTATCAATATGTTCATTATTTATATATATATATATATAAAAATGTACATACACATATGTATATATACACACACACACACAAAATGTTCTTGTTTTATGAATGAAGAACCAACAATAGCAAATTATTTTTGAGCTAATTTCACCCCAGAGTTGAGACACAGACCATCGAGTGTCCCCACCCTCTACACTCAGTGTTCACCTGGGGACTGAGATACCCCATGGTATCTCCCACTGACCATCCAGTGTCCCCACCCTCTACACTCAGTGTTCACCCGGGGACTGAGATACCCCATGGTATCTCCCACTGACCATCCAGTGTCCCCACCCTCTACACTCAGTGTTCACCTGGGGACTGAGATACCCCATGGTATCTCCCACTGACCATCCAGTGTCCCCACTCTCTACACTCAGTGTTCACCTGGGGACTGAGATACCCCATGGTATCTCCCACTGACCATCCAGTGTCCCCACCCTCTACACTCAGTGTTCACCTGGGGACTGAGATACCCCATGGTATCTCCCACTGATCATCCAGTGTCCCCACCCTCTACACTCAGTGTTCACCCGGGGACTGAGATACCCATGGTATCTCCCACTGACAATCCAGTGTCCCCACCCTCTACACTCAGTGTTCACCTGGGGACTGAGATACCCCATGGTATCTCCCACTGACCATCCAGTGTCCCCACCCTCTACACTCAGTGTTCTCCCAGGGACTGAGATACCCCATGGTATCTCCCACTGACCATCCAGTGTCCCCACCCTCTACACTCAGTGTTCTCCCAGGGACTGAGATACCCCATGGTATCTCCCACTGACCATCCAGTGTCCCCACCCTCTACACTCAGTGTTCACCTGGGGACTGAGATACCCCATGGTATCTCCCACTGACCATCCAGTGTCCCCACCCTCTACACTCAGTGTTCACCTGGGGACTGAGATACCCCATGGTATCTTCCACTGACCATCCAGTGTCCCCACCCTCTACACTCAGTGTTCACCCGGGGACTGAGATACCCCATGGTATCTCCCACTGACCATCCAGTGTCCCCACCCTCTACACTCAGTGTTCACATGGGAACTGAGATACCCCATGGTATCTCCCACTGACCATCCAGTGTCCCCACTCTCTACACTCAGTGTTCACCCGGGGAATGAGATACCCCATGGTATCTCCCACTGACCATCCAGTGTCCCCACCCTCTACACTCAGTGTTCACCCGGGGACTGAGATACCCCATGGTATCGCCCACTGATCATCCAGTGTCGCCACCCTCTACATTCAGTGTTCACCCGGGGACTGAGATACCCATGGTATCTCCCACTGACAATCCAGTGTCCCCACCCTCTACACTCAGTGTTCTCCCAGGGACTGAGATACCCCATGGTATCTCCCACTGATCATCCAGTGTCCCCACTCTCTACACTCAGTGTTCACCTGGGGACTGAGGTACCCCATGGTATCTCCCACTGACCATCCAGTGTCCCCACCCTCTACACTCAGTGTTCACCTGGGGACTGAGATACCCCATGGTATCTCCCACTGACCATCCAGTGTCCCCACTCTCTACACACAGTGTTCACCCAGGGACTGAGATACCCCATGGTATCTCCCACTGACAATCCAGTGTCCCCACCCTCTACACTCAGTGTTCACATGGGAACTGAGATACCCCATGGTATCCCCCACTGACCATTCAGTGTCCCCACCCTCCACACTCAGTGTTCACCCGGGGACTGCGATACTCCATGGTATCTCCCACTGACCATCCAGTGTCCCCACTCTCTACACTCAGTGTTCACCCAGGGACTGAGATACCCCATGGTATCTCCCACTGACCATCCAGTGTCCCCACCCTCTCCACTCAGTGTTCACCTGGGGACTGAGATACCCCATGGTATCTCCCACTGACCATCCAGTGTCCCCACCCTCTACACTCAGTGTTCACCCGGGGACTGACGTACCCCATGGTATCTCCCACTGACCATCCAGTGTCCCCACCCTCCACACTCAGTTTTCACCCAGGGACTGAGATACCCCATGGTATCTCCCACTGACCATCCAGTGTCCCCACCCTCTACACTCAGTGTTCACCTGGGGACTGAGATATGCCATGGTATCTCCCACTGACCATCCAGTGTCCCCTCTCTCTACACTCAGTGTTCATTGGGAACTGAGATACCCCATGGTATCTCCCACTGACCATCCAGTGTCCCCACCCTCTACACTCAGTGTTCACCAGGAATGAGATACCCCATGGTATCTCCCACTGACCATCCAGTGACCGCACCCTCTGCACTCAGTGTTCACCCAGGGACTGAGATACCCCATGGTATCTCCAACTGACCATCCAGTGTCCCCACCCTCTACACTCAGTGTTCACCCAGGGACTGAGATACCCCATGGTATCTCCCACTGACCATCCAGTGACCCCACCCTCGACACTCAGTGTTCACCTGGGGACTGAGATACCCCATGGTATCTCCCACTGACCATCCAGTGTCTCCACCCTCTACACTCAGTGTTCACCAGGAATGAGATACCACATGGTATCTCCCACTGACAATCCAGTGTCCCCACACTCTACACTCAGTGTTCACCTGGGGACTGAGATACCCCATTGTATCTCCCACTGACCATCCAGTGTCCCCACCCTCTACACTCAGTGTTCACCTGGGGACTGAGACCCCATGGTATCTCCCACTGACCATCCGGTATCTCCCACTGACCATCCCGTGTCCCCACTCTCTACACTCAGTATTCACCTGGGGACTGAGATACCCCATGGGATCTCCCACTGATCATCCAGTGTCCCCACCCTCTGCACTCAGTGTTCACTCGGGGTACTGAGATACCCCATGGTATCTCCCACTGACCATCCAGTGTCCCCACCCTCTACACTCAGTGTTCACCTGGGGACTGAGATACCCCATGGTATCTCCCACTGACCATCCAGTGTCCCCACCCTCTACACTCAGTATTCACCTGGGGACTGAGATACCACATGGTATCTCCCACTGCCCATCCAGTGTCCCCACCCTCTACACTCAGTGTTCACCTGGGGACTGAGATACCCCATGGTATCTCCCACTGATCATCCAGTGTCCCCACCCTCTACACTCAGTGTTCACCTGGGGACTGAGATACCCCATGGTATCTCCTACTGACCATTCAGTGTCCCCACCCTCTACACTCAGTGTTCACCTGGGGACTGAGATACCCCATGGTATCTCCCACTGACCATCCAGTGTCCCCACCCTCTACACTCAGTGTTCACCTGGGGACTGAGATACCCCATGGTATCTCCCACTGACCATTCAGTGTCCCCACCCTCTACACTCAGTGTTCACCTGGGGACTGAGATACCCCATGGTATCTCCCACTGACCATCCAGTGTCCCCACCCTCTACACTCAGTGTTCACCTGGGGACTGAGATACCCCATGGTATCTCCCACTGACCCTCCAGTGTCCCCACCCTCTACACTCAGTGTTCACCAGGAATGAGATACCCCATGGTATCTCCCACTGACCATCCAGTGACCCCACCCTCTACACTCAGTTTTCACCCAGGGACTGAGATACCCCATGGTATCTCCCACTGACCCTCCAGTGTCCCCACCCTCTACACTCAGTGTTCACCAGGAATGAGATACCCCATGGTATCTCCCACTGACCATCCAGTGACCCCACCCTCTACACTCAGTTTTCACCCAGGGACTGAGATACCCCATGGTATCTCCCACTGACCATCCAGTGTCCCCACCCTCCACACTCAGTTTTCACCCAGGGACTGAGATACCCCATGGTATCTCCCACTGACCATCCAGTGTCCCCACCCTCTACACTCAGTGTTCACCCGGGGACTGAGATACCCCATGGTATCTCCCACTGACCATCCAGTGTCCCCACCCTCTACACTCAGTGTTCACCAGGAATGAGATACCCCATGGTATCTCCCACTGACCATCCAGTGTCCCCACCCTCTACACTCAGTGTTCACCTGGGGACTGAGATACCCCATGGTATCTCCCACTGATCATCCAGTGTCCCCACACTCTACACTCAGTGTTCACCTGGGGACTGAGATACCCCATGGTATCTCCCACTGACCATCCAGTGTCCCCACCCTCTACACTCAGTGTTCACCAGGGGACTGAGATACCCCATGGTATCTCCCACTGACCATCCAGTGTCCCCACCCTCTACACTCAGTGTTCACCTGGGGACTGAGATACCCCATGGTATCTCCCACTGACCATCCAGTGTCCCCACCCTCTACACTCAGTGTTCACCCAGGGACTGAGATACCCCATGGTATCTCCCACTGACCATCCAGTGTCCTCACCCTCTACACTCAGTGTTCACCTGGGGACTGAGATACCCCATGGTATCTCCCACTGACCATCCGGTATCTCCCACTGACCATCCAGTGTCCCCACCCTCTGCACTCAGTGTTCACCCGGGGTACTGAGATACCCCATGGTATCTCCCACTGACCATCCAGTGTCCCCACCCTCTACACTCAGTGTTCACTTGGGGACTGAGATACCCCATGGTATCTCCCACTGACCATCCAGTGTACCCACCCTCGACACTCAGTGTTCACCTGGGGACTGAGATACCCCATGGTATCTCCCACTGACCATCCAGTGTCACCACCCTCTGCACTCAGTGTTCACCTGGGGACTGAGATACCCCATGGTATCTCCCACTGACCATCCAGTGTCCCTACACTCTACACTCAGTGTTCACCTGGGGACTGAGATACCCCATGGTATCTCCCACTGACCATCCAGTGTCCCCACCCTCTACACTCAGTGTTCACCTGGGGACTGAGATACCCCATGGTATCTCCCACTGACTATCCAGTGTCCCCACCCTCTACACTCACTGTTCACCCAGGGACTGAGATACCCCATGGTATCTCCCACTGACCATCCAGTGTCCCCACCCTCTACACTCAGTGTTCACCTGGGGACTGAGATACCCCATGGTATCTCCCACTGACCATCCAGTGTCCCCACTCTCTACACTCAGTGTTCACCTGGGGACTGAGATACCCCATGGTATCTCCCACTGCCCATCCAGTGTCTCCACCCTCTACACTCAGTGTTCACCTGGGGACTGAGATACCCCATGGTATCTTCCACTGACCATCCAGTGTCTCCACCCTCTACACTCAGTGTTCACCTGGGGACTAAGATACCCCATGGTATCTCCCACTGACCATCCAGTGTCCCCACCCTCTACACTCAGTGTTCACCTGGGGACTGAGATACCCCATGGTATCTCCCACTGACCATCTAATGTCTCCACCCTCCACCCTCAGTGTTCACCCAGGGACTGAGATACCCCATGGTATCTCCCACTGACCATCCAGTGTCCCCACCCTCTACACTCAGTGTTCACCTGGGGACTGAGATACCCCATGGTATCTCCCACTGACCATCCAGTGTCCCCACACTCTACACTCAGTGTTCACCAGGAATGAGATACCACATGGTATCTCCCACTGACCATCCAGTGTCCCCACCCTCTACACTCAGTGTTCACCTGGGGACTGAGATACCCCATGGTATCTCCCACTGACCATCCAGTGTCCCCACCCTCTACACTCAGTGTTCACCTGGGGACTGAGATACCCCATGGTATGTCCCACTGACCATCCAATGTCTCCACCCTCCACCCTCAGTGTTCACCCAGGGACTGAGATACCCCATGGTATCTCCCACTGACCATCCAGTGTCCCCACCCTCTACACTCAGTGTTCACCTGGGGACTGAGATACCCCATGGTATCTCCCACTGACCATCCAGTGTCCCCACCCTCTACACTCAGTGTTCACCAGGAATGAGATACCACATGGTATCTCCCACTGACCATCCAGTGTCCCCACACTCTACACTCAGTGTTCACCTGGGGACTGAGATACCCCATGGTATCTCCCACTGACCATCCAGTGTCCCCACCCTCCACACTCAGTTTTCACCCAGGGACTGAGATACCCCATGGTATCTCCCACTGACCATCCAGTGTCCCCACCCTCCACACTCAGTTTTCACCCAGGGACTGAGATACCCCATGGTATCTCCCACTGACCATCCAGTGTCCCCACCCTCTACACTCAGTGTTCACCTGGGGACTGAGATACCCCATGGTATCTCCCACTGACCATCCAGTGTCCCCACCCTCTACACTCAGTTTTCACCCAGGGACTGAGATACCCCATGGTATCTCCCACTGACCATCCAGTGTCCCCACCCTCTACACTCAGTGTTCACCTGGGGACTGAGATACCCCATGGTATCTCCCACTGACCATCCAGTGTCCCCACCCTCCACACTCAGTTTTCACCCAGGGACTGAGATACCCCATGGTATCTCCCACTGACCATCCAGTGTCCCCACCCTCCACACTCAGTTTTCACCTGGGGACTGAGATACCCCATGGTATCTCCCACTGACCATCCAGTGTCCCCACCCTCTACACTCAGTGTACACCTGGGCACTGAGATACCCCATGAGGTCTGTCTGTGAGCAGTGAGTTGGAGGGGAGGCTGAGCAGAGAGAAAGATTGGAACCTGGTTTAGAGAAGGAGGAAAGTATCCAGGTTTAATTTCGAGGAATTTCTACCAGGCTGGAGAGTGATTCTGAGGTTATTGGTGCTTCAGGGGTACAAGCCGCTGTATAACATTAACTGTGCTTTATAATTAACATTAACATTAAACATCTTTCTGTCACTCAGTTACGGTCTCTGCACTCATGACCCGTGTTTAAATCACACAGTCCTGGACCAGTCCTGGAGGAGCACATAAGAACATAAGAATGAGGAACAGGAGGAGGCCATCTAGCCCCTCGAGCCTGCTCCGCCATTCAACAAGATCATGGCTGATCTGGCCGTGGACTCAGCTCCACTTACCCGCCCGCTCCCCGTAACCCTTAATTCCCTATCTATCTATCTATCTGTGACTTGAATACATTCAATGACCTAGCCTCAATTGCTTCCTTGGGCAGAGAATTCCACAGATTAACAACCCTCTGGGAGAAGAAATTCCTACTCAACTCGGTTTTAAATTGGCTCCCCCATATTTTGAGGCTGTGCCCCCTAGTTCTAGTCTCCCCGACCAGTGGGAACAACCTCTCTGCCTCTATCTTGTCTATCCCTTTCATTATTTTAAATGTTTCTATAAGATCACCCCTCATCCTTCTGAACTCCAACGAGTAAAGACCCAATTTACTCAATCTATCATCATAAGGTAACCCCCTCATCTCCGGAATCAGCCTCGTGAATCGTCTCTGTACCCTCTCCAAAGCCAGTATATCCTTCCTTAAGTAAGATGACCAAAACTGCACGCAGTACTCCAGGTGTGGCCTCACCAATACCCTGTACAGTTGCAGCAGGACCTCCCTGCTTTTGTACTCCATCCCTCTCGCAATGAAGGCCAACATTCCATTCCCCTTCCTGATTACCTGCTGCACCCGCAAACTAACTTTTTGGGATTCATGCACAAGGACCCCCAGGTCCCTCTGCACCTCAGCATGTTGTAATTTCTCCCCATTCAAATAATATTCCCTTTTACTGTTTTTTTTCCCAAGGTGGATGACCTCACACTTTCCGACATTGTATTCCATCTGCCAAACCTTAGCCCATTCGCTGAACCTATCTCAATCTCCGATGCACGGATTGTAGTGGGACTGAGTGAATCGGAGACGATCAGTGTGATCTAGGTCTACACTCAATGTTCACCTGGGGACGGAGATGGTACAGATTTAAAAGGTAACGTGAGGGGGAAGTGACAGATAAACTGATCAATAAACCAGGAGTAAATGTGCTGAAGAGAGCAAAGTGTGAGATTAGGAAGTGGTTGTGTGGAGAGAGCGGGACCATCAGTCAGAGCAATGGGGCAGGGAGTGGATACAGGGAAAGGGGAACACCTTCTATCAGTCGATCATTGAATCAGTTCAGGGGCTGACTGACTCTGTGTGATTGTTGTTTCAGTTCTGGCGGATGGAAGATTCCGGAGACTGAGGTCCCAGTCTATCACTGCTCCACACAACACCCAGGCTGGTTAAAGGGTACTTTCAGACTTTATAATCTCAGATTTACATTCACTGTCCAGCACTGTTCACCTCCGTTACATCCTTCAATATTTACAATCCTCATTTCAGGAACTCATCCCACCGTGGGACAGGGAGAAGTGACGGGGACAGTGTGTTTTACCTGGGCTGGAAATCCCTGCTGCTATACCCGGGAGATAAAGATCAAAAACTGCACCAGTTACTCCGTTTACCAGTTGAAGCGGACACACTGTTACTTGGCTTATTGCACAGGTACATTGGCGATTGTGAATGACCCAGAGGGTGACCCTGGGATGTCCCGTGTCAGCAACACCAATAAGAAAGTTACACGCGCCCTCCTGGTTGTAAGGGGCACAGCGGGTAAAGTGTCTGAAACACAAAGTGGTCTTTTCACCAAAGCTCCAGGGAGCTGAATCAGACTCTGTTCTGTGTGTGTGTTGGACACTCTGTTCCCTGGGGTGCCCAGTGATGGCGATAGACCCCCAGTGTAGAGCTGGGAGCCCCCACGCACCCTCTCCTAGATTTACAGCTCCCGGGGAGTGGGATTGGGATATTCTGGGCCCTAGTACCAGTCTGATGATCTGTTCTGGTGTCCTCCACTCTTCACTCTCTCAAGTATCTCTACATTTATTACAGATCCAGAGACATCCCCAACTCAGGGGACCCGAGGTTCTCTCGACTCGAGAACCCACTGACCATCCATCCACGATCCCAGCGGGGTCTACAGCCTCAGCTATCTGCCTTGTGGGGTCCATTCTGCACAGACTGCTCACCCAGTGTAACTGCTGAAATCCTCAGTCCCTCAGATGGATCCATCCGTTACTGAGGGGAGTGGGATGGAGTGACTGTGGGGAATCGGATGCAGTTACGAAGCAGAGTGCGATGGAGTGACTGAGGGGCATGGAATACGATAATTATGGTTCTATGAAGACAAATGTCCGTTTGCACACGAAATGTGCCGTCCTTACCCGATCTGACCAACATGTGATTCCGGACCCACACCAATATGGTTGAATCGTAACTTAACCCAGAAATGGCCCAGCAAACCACTTAGTTTTTTTTCAAGAAGACAGCTCACCACCACCTTCTCAAGGGCAATTAGGGATGGGCAATAAATGCCGGCCTTGCCAGCGACGCCCACATCCATAAACTGAGGGCAGTGGCATGTAGTGACTGGGGGGAAAGGGATTGGATGTTTCTGTATTATACAGAAAATAGTATCTGACATTATCCGGACTCGCGGATCAGCCTGATGACATGTTCTGGTGTTCCCCACTCTTCACTCTCCCGTGTCTCTCTTCCTTTAATACAGACACAGAGACATCCCCAACTCAGGGGCCCGAGGGACAATCGACTCGTGAATCCACTGACCGTCCATCCACTATCCAGCGGGGTCTGAGGACTCAGGTATCTGCCTTGTGGGCTCCATTCTATACAGACTGTTCACCCAGTGTAACTGCTGAAATCCTCAGTCCCTCAGATTGATCCAATCTCTTATTGAGGGGAGTGGCATGTAGTGACTGAGGGGTGTGGGATGCAGTGACTGAGGGGAGTGTGATGCAGTGACTGAGGGGTGTGGGATGTAGTGACTGAGGGGAGTGGGATGTAGTGACTGAGGGGAGTGGGATGTAGTGACTGAGGGGAGTGGGATGTAGTGACTGAGGGGTGTGGGATGCAGTGACTGAGGGGAGTG
The DNA here is from genome assembly GCF_044704955.1 of Pristiophorus japonicus. Taxonomy (NCBI): domain Eukaryota; kingdom Metazoa; phylum Chordata; class Chondrichthyes; family Pristiophoridae; genus Pristiophorus; species Pristiophorus japonicus. The sequence goes on from NW_027254312.1 coordinate 458,617, forward strand.
GGATGTAGTAACTGAGGGGAGTGGGATGCAGTGACTGAGGGGTGTGGGATGTAGTGACTGAGGGGAGTGGGATGTAGTGACTGAGGGGAGTGGGATGTAGTGACTGAGGGGAGTGGGATGTAGTGACTGAGGGGAGTGGGATGTAGTGACTGAGGGGAGTGGGATGTAGTGACTGAGGGGAGTGGGATGTAGTGACTGAGGGGAGTGGGATGTAGTGACTGAGGGGTGTGGGATGTAGTGACTGAGGGGAGTGGGAAGTAGTGACTGAGGGGAGTGGGATGTAGTGACTGAGGGGAGTGGGATGTAGTGACTGAGGGGAGTGGGAAGTAGTGACTGAGGGGAGTGGGATGTAGTGACTGAGGGGAGTGGGATGTAGTGACTGAGGGGAGTGGGATGTAGTGACTGAGGGGAGTGGGAAGTAGTGACTGAGGGGAGTGGGATGCAGTGACTGAGGGGAGTGGGATGTAGTGACCGAGGGGAGTGGGATGTAATGACTGAGGGGAGTGGGATGTAGTGACTGAGGGGAGTGGGATGTAGTGACTGAGGGGAGTGGGATGTAGTGACTGAGAGGTGTGGGATGTAGTGACTGAGGGGAGTGGGATGCAGTGACTGAGGGGAGTGGGTGTAATGACTGAGGGGAGTGGGATGTAGTGACTGAGGGGAGTGGGATGCAGTGACTGAGGGGTGTGGGATGTAGTGACTGAGGGGAGTGGCATGTAGTGACTGAGGGGAGTGGGTGTAATGACAGAGGGGAGTGGCATGCAGTGACTGAGGGGTGTGGGTGTAATGACCGAGGGGAGTGGGATGTAGTGACTGAGGGGAGTGGGATGTAGTGACTGAGGGGAGTGGGATGTAGTGACTGAGGGGTGTGGGATGTAGTGACTGAGGGGAGTGGGATGTAGTGACTGAGGGGTGTGGGATGTAGTGACTGAGGGGAGTGGGATGCAGTGACTGAGGGGAGTGGGATGCAGTGACTGAGGGGAGTGGGATGCAGTGACCGAGGGGAGTGGAATGTAGTGACTGAGGGGAGTGGGATGTAGTGACTGAGGGGAGTGGGATGTAGTGACTGAGGGGAGTGGGATGTAGTGACTGAGGGGAGTGGGATGTAGTGACTGAGGGGAGTGGGATGTAGTGACTGAGGGGTGTGGGATGTAGTGACTGAGGGGAGTGGGAAGTAGTGACTGAGGGGAGTGGGATGTAGTGACTGAGGGGAGTGGGATGTATTGACTGAGGGGAGTGGGAAGTAGTGACTGAGGGGAGTGGGATGTAGTGACTGAGGGGAGTGGGATGTAGTGACTGAGGGGAGTGGGATGTAGTGACTGAGGGGAGTGGGAAGTAGTGACTGAGGGGAGTGGGATGCAGTGACTGAGGGGAGTGGGATGTAGTGACCGAGGGGAGTGGGATGTAATGACTGAGGGGAGTGGGATGTAGTGACTGAGGGGAGTGGGATGTAGTGACTGAGGGGAGTGGGATGTAGTGACTGAGAGGTGTGGGATGTAGTGACTGAGGGGAGTGGGATGCAGTGACTGAGGGGAGTGGGTGTAATGACTGAGGGGAGTGGGATGTAGTGACTGAGGGGAGTGGGATGCAGTGACTGAGCGGTGTGGGATGTAGTGACTGAGGGGAGTGGCATGTAGTGACTGAGGGGAGTGGGTGTAATGACAGAGGGGAGTGGCATGCAGTGACTGAGGGGTGTGGGTGTAATGACCGAGGGGAGTGGGATGTAGTGAGTGAGGGGAGTGGGATGTAGTGACTGAGGGGAGTGGGATGTAGTGACTGAGGGGTGTGGGATGTAGTGACTGAGGGGAGTGGGATGTAGTGACTGAGGGGTGTGGGATGTAGTGACTGAGGGGAGTGGGATGTAGTGACTGAGGGGAGTGGGATGCAGTGACTGAGGGGAGTGGGATGCAGTGACCAAGGGGAGTGGAATGTAGTGACTGAGGGGAGTGGGATGTAGTGACTGAGGGGTGTGGAATGTAGTGACCGAGGGGAGTGGGATGTAGTGACTGAGGGGTGTGGGATGTAGTGACTGAGGGGAGTGGGATGTAGTGACCGAGGGGAGTGGGATGTAGTGACTGAGGGGAGTGGGATGTAGTGACTGAGGGGTGTGGGATGTAGTGACTGAGGGGAGTGGGATGCAGTGACTGAGGGGTGTGGGATGTAGTGACTGAGGGGTGTGGGATGCAGTGACAGAGGGGAGTGGGATGTAGTGACCGAGGGGAGTGGGATGTAGTGACCGAGGGGAGTGGGATGTAGTGACCGAGGGGAGTGGGATGTAGTGACCGAGGGGAGTGGGATGTAGTGACTGAGGGGAGTGGGATGTAGTGACCGAGGGGAGTGGGATGTAGTGACTGAGGGGAGTGGGATGTAGTGACTGAGGAGAGTGGGATGCAGTGACTGAGGGGTGTGGGATGTAGTGACTGAGGGGTGTGGGATGTAGTGACCGAGGGGATTGGAATGTAGTGACTGAGGGGAGTGGGATGTAGTGACTGAGGGGTGTGGGATGTAGTGACCGAGGGGAGTGGGATGTAGTGACTGAGGGGAGTGGGATGTAGTGACTGAGGGGTGTGGGATGTAGTGACTGAGGGGTGTGGGATGCAGTGACTGAGGGGAGTGGGATGCAGTGACTGAGGGGAGTGGCATGCAGTGACTGAGGGGAGTGGGATGCAGTGACTGATGGGAGTGGCATGCAGTGACTGAGGGGAGTGAGTGTAATGTCTGAGGGGAGTGGCATGCAGTGACTGAGGGGAATGGGTGTAATGACAGAGGGAAGTGGGTGCAGTGAATGAGGGGAGTGGCATGCAGTGACTGAGGGGTGTGGGTGTAATGACAGAGGGGAGTGGGTGCAGTGACTGAGGTGAGTGGGATGTAGTGACTGAGGGGAGTGGGATGTAGTGACTGAGGGGAGTGGCATGCAGTGACTGAGGGGATGGCATGTAGTGACAAGACAGATAGGGAATGGAAGACCAGCAGGAAGAGCAGTGCAAGGAAGGTAGTGCAGGGGTCCCCTGTGGTCATCCCCCTGCGAAACAGATACACTGCTTTGGGTACTGTTGGGGAGGATGACTCATCAGGGGAGGGCAGCAGCAGCCAAGTTCATGGCACCGTAGGTGGCTCTGCTGCACAGGAGGGCAGGAAAAAGATTGGGAGCGCGATAGTGATAGGGGATTCGATGGTGAGGGGAATAGATAGGCGTTTCTGCGGCCGCAACCGAGATTCCAGGATGGTGTGTTGCCTCCCTGGTGCAAGGGTCAAGGATGTCTCGGAGCGGGTGCAGAACATTCTGAAATGGGAGGGAGAACAGCCAGTTGTCGTGGTGCACATTGGTACCAACGACATAGGTAAAAAAAGGGATGAGGTCCTACGAAAAGAATTTAAGGAGCTAGGAGCTAAATTAAAAAGTAGGACCTCAAAAGTAGTAATCTCAGGATTGCTACCAGTGCCACGTGCTAGTCAGAGTAGGAATCGCAGGATAGCGCAGATGAATACGTGGCTTGAGCAGTGGTGCAGCAGGGAGGGATTCAAATTCTTGGGGCATTGGAACCGGTTCTGGGGGAGGTGGGACCAGTACAAACCGGACGGTCTGCACCTGGGCAGGACCGTAACCAATGTCCGAGGGGGAGTGTTTGCTAGTGCTGTTGGGGAGGAGTTAAAGTAATATGGCAGGGGGATGGGAACCAATGTAGGGAGACAGAGGGAGACAAAAATGAGGCAAAAGCAAAAGACAGAAAGGAGATGAGGAAAAGTGGAGGGCAGAGAAACCCAAGGCAAAGAACAAAAAGGGCCACTGTACAGCAAAATTCTAAAAGGACAAAGGGTGTTAAAAAAGCAAGCCTGAAGGCTTTGTGTCTTAATGCAAGGAGTATCCACAATAAGGTGGATGAATTAACTGTGCAAATAGATGTTAACAAATATGTTGTGATTGGGATTACGGAGACGTGGCTACAGGATGATCAGGGCTGGGAACTCAACATCCAGGGGTATTCAACATTCAGGAAGGATAGAATAAAAGGAAAAGGAGGTGGGGTAGCATTGCTGGTTAAAGAGGAGATTAATGCAATAGTTAGGAAGGACATTAGCTTGGATGATGTGGTATCTATATGGGTAGAGCTGCAGAACACTAAAGGGCAAAAATCGTTAGTGGGAGTTGTGTACAGACCTCCAAACAGTAGTAGTGATGTTGGGGAGGGCATCAAACAGGAAATTAGGAGTGCATGCAATAAAGATGCAGCAGTTATAATGGATGACTTGAATATGCACATAGATTGGGCCAACCAAACTGGAAGCAATACGGTGGAGGAGGATTTCCTGGAGTGCATAAGGGATGGTTTTCTAGACCAATATGTCGAGGAACCAACTAGGGAGGCCATCTTAGACTGGGTGTTGTATAATGAGAGAGGATTAATTAGCAATCTCATTGTGCGAGTCCCCTTGGGGGAAGAGTGACCATAATATGGTGGAATTCTGCATTAGGATGGAGAATGAAACAGTTAATTCAGAGACCATGGTCCAGAACTTAAAGAAGGGTAACTTTGAAGGTATGAGGCATGAATTGGCTAAGATAGATTGGCTAATGATACTTAAGGGGTTGACTGTGGATGGGCAATGGCAGACATTTAGAGACCGCATGGATGAATTACAACAATTATACATTCCTGTCTGGCGTAAAAATAAAAAAGGGAAGGTGGCTCAACCGTGGCTATCTAGGGAAATCAGGGATAGTATTAAAGCCAAGGAAATGGCATACAAATTGGCCAGAAATAGCAGCGAACCTGGGGACTGGGAGAAATTTAGATCTCAGCAGAGGAGGACAAAGGGTTTGATTAGGGCAGGGAAAACAGAGTACGAGAAGAAGCTTGCAGGGAACATTAAGGCGGATTGCAAAAGTTTCTATAGGTATGTAAAGAGAAAAAGGTTAGTAAAGACAAACGTAGGTCCCCTGCAGTCAGAATCAGGGGAAGTCATAACGGGGAACAAAGAAATGGCGGACCAATTGAACAAGTACTTTGGTTCGGTATTCACTAAGGAGGACACAAACAACCTTTCGGATATAAAAGGGGTCAGAGGGTCTAGTAAGGAGGAGGAACTGAGGGAAATCTTTATTAGTCGGGAAATTGTGTTGGGGAAATTGATGGGATTGAAGGCCGATAAATCCCCAGGGCCTGATGGACTGCATCCCAGAGTACTTAAGGAGGTGGCCTTGGAAATAGCGAATGCATTGACAGTCATTTTCCAACATTCCATTGACTCTGGATCAGTTCCTATGGAGTGGAGGGTAGCCAATGTAACCCCACTTTTTAAAAAAGGAGGGAGAGAGAAAGCAGGGAATTATAGACCGGTCAGCCTGACATCGGTAGTGGGTAAAATGATGGAATCAATTATTAAGGATGTCATAGCAGCGCATTTGGAAAATGATGACATGATAGGTCCAAGTCAGCATGGATTTGTGAAAGGGAGATCATGCTTGACAAATCTTCTGGAATTTTTTGAGGATGTTTCCAATAAAGTGGACAAAGGAGAACCAGTTGATGTGGTATATTTGGACTTTCAGAAGGCTTTCGACAAGGTCCCACACAGGAGATTAATGTGCAAAGTTAAAGCACATGGGATTGGGGGTAGTGTGCTGACGTGGATTGAGAACTGGTTGTCAGACAGGAAGCAAAGAGTAGGAGTAAATGGGTACTTTTCGGAATGGCAGGCAGTGACTAGTGGGGTACCGCAGGGTTCTGTGCTGGGGCCCCAGTTGTTTACATTGTACATTAATGATTTAGACGAGGGGGTGAAATGTCGTATCTCCAAATTTGCGGATGACACTAAGTTGGGTGGCAGTGTGAGCTGCGAGGAGGATGCTATGAGGCTGCAGAGTGACTTGGATAGGTTAGGTGAGTGGGCAAATGCGTGGCAGATGAAGTATAATGTGGATAAATGTGAGGTTATCCACTTTGGTGGTAAAAACAGAGAGACAGACTATTATCTGAATGGTGACAGATTAGGAAAAGGGAAGGTGCAACGAGACCTAGGTGTCATGGTACATCAGTCATTGAAGGTTGGCATGCAGGTACAGCAGGCGGTTAAGAAAGCAAATGGCATGTTGGCCTTCATAGAGAGGGGATTTGAGTACAGGGGCAGGGAGGTGTTGCTACAGTTGTACAGGGCCTTGGTGAGGCCACACCTGGAGTATTGTGTACAGTTTTGGTCTCCTAACTTGAGGAAGGACATTCTTGCTATTGAGGGAGTGCAGCGAAGATTCACCAGACTGATTCCCGGGATGGCGGGACTGACCTATCAAGAAAGACTGGATCAACTGGGCTTGTATTCACTGGAGTTCAGAAGAGTGAGAGGGGACCTCATAGAAACGTTTAAAAATCTGACGGGTTTGGACAGGCTGGATGCAGGAAGAATGTTCCCAATGTTGGGGAAGTCCAGAACCAGGGGTCACAGTCTAAGGATAAGGGGTAAGCCATTTAGGACCGAGATAAGGAGAAACTTCTTCACCCAAAGAGTGGTGAACCTATGGAATTCTCTACCATAGAAAGTAGTTGAGGCCAATTCACTAAATATATTCAAAAGTGAGTTAGATGAAGTCCTTACTACTCGGGGGATCAAGGGGTATGGCGTGAAAGCAGGAAGGGGGTACTGAAGTTTCATGTTCAGCCATGAACTCATTGAATGGCGGTGCAGGCTAGAAGGGCTGAATGGCCTGCTCCTGCACCTATTTTCTATGTTTCTATGTTTACTGACTGAGGGGAGTGGCATGCAGTGACTGAGGGGAATGGGTTTAATGACTGAGGGGAGTGGGTGCAGTGACTGAGGTGAGTGGGATGCAGTGACTGAGGGGTATGGTTATACTGACTGAGGGGAGTGGCATGCAGTGACTGAGGGGAATGGGTTTAATGACAGAGGGGAGTGGGTGCAGTGACTGAGGTGAGTGGGATGTAGTGACTGAGGCGTTTGGGATGTAGTGACTGAGGGGAGTGGGATGCAGTGACTGAGGGGTGTGGGACCAGGCGATTGAGGGGTGTGGAATGAGAAGTCGGAGTGCAGTGTGATGAGAAGTTTAATGGAACTGGGATGAGGAGGCTGAGGAGGGTGTGATGAGGACACTGAGGGGAGATGGATGAGGACGCTGAACCGATAGGGATGAGGAGACAGAGGGGAGTAGGTTTAGGAGAATGAGTTGATTGGGATGCTGTTACTCAGCATAGTTTAATACACTGCCTGAGGCAGATGTGATGGAGAAGAGAGTGATTAGTCATGGAAGGCAGTGGGATGTATTAACTATGGGGAGTTGAAGTTACTGACTGTGCGGAGTGGGATGTTGTGAATGAGGGGAGTGGAATATTGTGAATTAGGGGAGTGTGATGTTATGAATTAGGGGAATGGGTTGGTCTGAATTAGGAGAGTGGGATATTGTGAATTAGGGGAATGGGATATTGTGAATTAGGGGAGTGGGATATTGTGAATTAGGGGAGTGGGATATTGTGAATTAGGGGAGTGGGATATTGTGAATTAGGGGAGTGGGATATTGTGAATTAGGGGAGTGGGATATTGTGAATTAGAGGAGTGGGATGTTGTGAATTAGGATAGTGGGATATTGTGAATTAGGGGAGTGGGATATTGTGAATTAGGGGAGTGGGATATTGTGAATTAGGGGAGTGGGATATTGTGAATTAGGGGAGTGGGATATTGTGAATTAGGGGAGTGGGATATTGTGAATTAGGGGAGTGGGATATTGTGAATTAGGGGAGTGGGATATTGTGAATTAGGGGAATGGGATATTGTGAATTAGGGGAGTGGGATATTGTGAATTAGGGGAGTGGGATATTGTGAATTAGAGGAGTGGGATGTTGTGAATTAGGATAGTGGGATATTGTGGATTAGGGGAGTGGGATATTGTGAATTAGGAGAGTGGGATATTGTGAATTAGGAGAGTGGGATATTGTAAATTAGGGGAGTGGGATGTTGTGAATTAGGGGAGTGGGATATTGTGAATTAGGAGAGTGGGATGTTGTGAATTAGGGAAGTGGGATATTGTGAATTAGGGGAGTGGGATATTGTGAATTAGGGGAATGGGATATTGTGAATTAGGGGAGTGGGATATTGTGAATTAGGGGAGTGGGATATTGTGAATTAGAGGAGTGGGATGTTGTGAATTAGGATATAGGGATATTGTGGATTAGGGGAGTGGGATATTGTGAATTAGGAGAGTGGGATATTGTGAATTAGGAGAGTGGGATATTGTAAATTAGGGGAGTGGGATGTTGTGAATTAGGGGAGTGGGATATTGTGAATTAGGAGAGTGGGATATTGTGAATTAGGAGAGTGGGATATTGTGAATTAGGGGAGTGGGATATTGTGAATTAGGAGAATGGGATATTGTGAATCAGAGGAGTGGGATATTGTGAATTAGGGGAGTGGGATGTTGTGAATTAGGAGAATGGGATGTTGTGAATTAGGGGAGTGGGATGTTGTGAATTAGGGGAGTGGGATGTTGTGAATTAGGGGAGTGGGATGTTGTGAATTAGGGGAGTGGGATATTGTGAATTCGAGGAGTGGGATATTGTGAATTAGGGGAGTGGGATGTTGTGAATTAGGGGAGTGGGATGTTGTGAATTCGAGGAGTGGGATATTGTGAATTAGGGAAGTGGGATGTTGTGAATTAGGGGAGTGGGATATTGTGAATTCGAGGAGCGGGATATTGTGAATTAGGGGAGTGGGATATTGTGAATTAGAGGAATGGGATGTTGTGAATTAGAAGAGTGGGACATTGTGAATTAGGGGAGTGGAATGTTGTGAATTAGAACAGTGGGATATTGTGAATTAGGGGAGTGGGATATTGTGAATTAGGGGAGTGGGATATTGTGAATTAGAGGAGTGGCATGTTGTGAATTAGGGGAGTGGGATATTGTGAATTAGGAGAGTGGGACATTGTGAATTAGGGTAGTGGGATATTGTGAATTAGGGGAGTGGGATATTGTGAATTAGTGGAGTGGGATATTGTGAATTAGGGGAGTGGGATATTGTGAATTAGGGGAGTGGGATGTTGTGAATTAGGGGAGTGGGATATTGTGAATTAGGGGAGTGGGATATTGTGAATTAGGGGAGTGGGATATTGTGAATTAGGGGAGTGGGATATTGTGAATTAGGGGAGTGGGATGTTGTGAATTAGGATAGTGGGATATTGTGAATTAGGAGAGTGGGATATTGTGAATTAGGGGAGTGGGACATTGTGAATTAGGGGAGTGGGATGTTGTGAATTAGGGGAGTGGGATATTGTGAATTAGGGGAGTGGGATATTGTGAATTAGGAGAGAGGGATATTGTGAATTAGGGGAGTGGGATGTTGTGAATTAGGGGAGTGGGATATTGTGAATTAGGGGAGTGGGATGTTGTGAATTAGGGGAGTGGGATATTGTGAATTAGGGGAGTGGGATATTGTGAATTCGAGGATTCGGATGTTGTGAATTCGGGGAGTGGGATGTTGTGAAGTAGGGGAGTGGGATGTTGTGAATTAGGAGAGTGGGATATTGTGAATTAGGAGAGTGGGATATTGTGAATTAGGGGAGTGGGATATTGTGAATTAGGAGAGAGGGATATTGTGAATTAGGGGAGTGGGATGTTGTGAATTAGGGGAGTGGGATATTGTGAATTAGGGGAGTGGGATGTTGTGAATTAGGGGAGTGGGATATTGTGAATTAGGGGAGTGGGATATTGTGAATTCGAGGATTCGGATGTTGTGAATTCGGGGAGTGGGATTTTGTGAAGTAGGGGAGTGGGATGTTGTGAATTAGGGGAGTGGGATATTGTGAATTAGGAGAGTGGGATATTGTGAATTAGGAGAGTGGGATATTGTGAATTAGTAGAGTGGGATATTGTGAATTAGGAGAGTGGGATATTGTGAATTAGGGGAGTGGGATGCTGTGAATTAGGGGAGTGGGATATTGTGAATTAGGGGAGTGGGATATTGTGAATTAGGGGAGTGGGATGTTGTGAATTAGGAGAGTGGGATATTGTGAATTAGAGGAGTGGGATATTGTTAATTAGGGGAGTGGGATATTGTGAATTAGGAGAGAGGGATATTGTGAATTAGGGGAGTGGGATGTTGTGAATTAGGGGAGTGGGACATTGTGAATTAGGGGAGTGGGATGCTGTGAATTAGGGGAGTGGGATGTTGTGAATTAGGAGAGTGGGATATTGTGAATTAGAGGAGTGGGATATTGTGAATTAGGGGAGTGGGATATTGTGAATTAGGAGAGAGGGATATTGTGAATTAGGGGAGTGGGATGTTGTGAATTAGGGGAGTGGGATATTGCGAATTAGGGGAGTGGGATGTTGTGAATTAGGGGAGTGGGATATTGTGAATTAGGGGAGTGGGATATTGTGAATTCGAGGATTCGGATGTTGTGAATTCGGGGAGTGGGATGTTGTGAAGTAGGGGAGTGGGATATTGTGCATTAGGAGAGAGGGATATTGTGAATTAGGGGAGTGGGATATTGTGAATTAGGGGAGTGGGATATTGTGAATTCGAGGATTCGGATGTTGTGAATTCGGGGAGTGGGATGTTGTGAAGTAGGGGAGTGGGATATTGTGAATTAGGAGAGAGGGATATTGTGAATTAGGGGAGTGGGATGTTGTGAAGTAGGGGAGTGGGATGTTGTGAATTAGGAGAGTGGGATATTGTGAATTAGGAGAGTGGGATATTGTGAATTAGGGGAGTGGGACATTGTGAATTAGGGGAGTGGGATGCTGTGAATTAGGGGAGTGGGATATTGTGAATTAGGGGAGTGGGATATTATGAATTAGGGGAGTGGGATGTTGTGAATTAGGAGAGTGGGATATTGTGAATTAGAGGAGTGGGATATTGTTAATTAGGAGAGTGGGATATTGTGAATTAAGGGAGTGGGATATTGTGAATTAGAGGAGTGGGATATTGTGAATTAGGGGAGTGGGATATTGTGAATTAGGAGAGTGGGATGTTGTGAATTAGAGGAGTGGGATTTTGTGAATTAGGGGAGTGGGATATTGTGAATTAGGGGAGTGGGATGTTGTGAATTAGGGGAGTGGGATATTGTGAATTAGGAGAGTGGGATATTGTGAATTAGGGGAGTGGGACATTGTGAATTAGGGGAGTGGAATGCTGTGAATTAGGGGAGTGGGATATTGTGAATTAGGGGAGTGGGATATTGTGAATTAGGGGAGTGGGATGTTGTGAATTAGGAGAGTGGGATATTGTGAATTAGAGGTGTGGGATATTGTTAATTAGGAGAGTGGGATATTGTGAATTAGGGGAGTGGGATATTGTGAATTAGAGGAGTGGGATATTGTGAATTAGGGGAGTGGGATATTGTGAATTAGGAGAGTGGGATGTTGTGAATTAGAGGAGTGGGATATTGTGAATTAGGGGAGTGGGATATTGTGAATTAGGGGAGTGGGATGTTGTGAATTACAGGAGTGGGATGTTGTGAATTAGGGGAGTGGGATATTGTGAATTAGGGGAGTAGGATATTGTGAATTAGAGGAATGGGATATTGTGAATTAGGAGAGTGGGATGTTGTGAATTCGAGGAGTGGGATATTGTGAATTAGGGGAGTGGGATATTGTGAATTAGGGGAGTGGGATGTTGTGAATTAGGGGAGTGGGATATTGTGAATTAGGGGAGTGGGATATTATGAATTAGGGGAGTGGGATGTTGTGAATTAGGATAGTGGGATATTGTGAATTAGGAGAGTGGGATATTGTGAATTAGGGGAGTGGGACATTGTGAATTAGGGGAGTGGGATGTTGTGAATTAGGGGAGTGGGATATTGTGAATTAGGAGAGAGGGATATTGTGAATTAGGGGAGTGGGATGTTGTGAATTAGGGGAGTGGGATATTGTGAATTAGAGGAGTGGGATGTTGTGAATTAGGGGAGTGGGATATTGTGAATTAGGGGAGTGGGATATTGTGAATTAGAGGATTCGGATGTTGTGAATTAGGGAGTGGGATATTGTGAATTAGGGAAGTGGGATATTGTGAATTAGGAGAGTGGGACATTGTGAAATAGGGGAGTGGGATGTTGTGAATTAGGGGAGTGGGATATTGTATATTAGGAGAGTGAGATATTTTGAATTAAGGGAGTGGGATATTGTGAATTAGGGGAGTGGGATGTTGTGAATTAGGGAAGTGGGATATTGTGAATTAGGGGAGTGGGATATTGTGAATTAGGAGAGTGGGATGTTGTGAATTAGAGGAGTGGGATATTGTGAATTAGGGGAGTGGGATATTGTGAATTCGGGGAGTGGGATATTGTGAATTAGGGGAGTGGGATGTTGTGAATTAGGATAGTGGGATATTGTGAATTAGGGGAATGGGATGTTGTGAATTATAGGAGTGGGATGTTGTGAATTAGGGAAGTGGGATATTGTGAATTAGGGGAGTAGGATATTGTGAATTAGAGGAATGGGATATTGTGAATTAGGAGCGTGGGATGTTGTGAATTCGAGGAGTGGGATATTGTGAATTAGGGGAGTGGGAAATTGTGAATTAGGGGAGTGGGATGTTGTGAATTAGGGGAGTGGGATATTGTGAATTAGGGGAGTGGGATGTTGTGAATTAGGATAGTGGGATATTGTGAATTAGGAGAGTGGGATATTGTGAATTAGGGGAGTGGGACATTGTGAATTAGGGGAGTGGGATGTTGTGAATTAGGGGAGTGGGATATTGTGAATTAGGAGAGAGGGATATTGTGAATTAGGGGAGTGGGATGTTGTGAATTAGGGGAGTGGGATATTGTGAAATAGGGTAGTGGGATGTTGTGAATTAGGGGAGTGGGATATTGTGAATTAGGGGAGTGGGATATTGTGAATTAGAGGATTCGGATGTTGTGAATTAGGGGAGTGGGATATTGTGAATTCGAGGATTCGGATGTTGTGAATTCGGGGATTGGGATGTTGTGAATTAGGGGAGTGGGATGTTGTGAATTAGGAGAGTGGGATATTGTGAATTAGGAGAGTGGGATGCTGTGAATTAGGGGAGTGGGATATTGTGAATTAGGGGAGTGGGATATTGTGAATTAGAGGAGTGGGATATTGTGAATTAGGGGAGTGGGATATTGTGAATTAGGGGAGTGGGATGTTGTGAATTACAGGAGTGGGATGTTGTGAATTAGGGGAGTGGGATATTGTGAATTAGGGGAGTGGAATATTGTGAATTCGAGGATTCGGATGTTGTGAATTAGGGGAGTGGGATGTTGTGAATTAGGAGAGTGGGATATTGTGAATTAGGAGAGTGGGATATTGTGAATTAGGGGAGTGGGACATTGTGAATTAGGGGAGTGGGATGCTGTGAATTAGGGGAGTGGGATATTGTGAATTAGGGGAGTGGGATATTGTGAATTAGGGGAGTGGGATGTTGTGAATTAGGAGAGTGGGATATTGTGAATTAGAGGAGTGGGATATTGTTAATTAGGAGAGTGGGATATTGTGAATTAAGGGAGTGGGTTATTGTGAATTAGAGGAGTGGGATATTGTGAATTAGGGGAGTGGGATATTGTGGATTAGGAGAGTGGGATGTTGTGAATTAGAGGAGTGGGATATTGTGAATTAGGGGAGTGGGATATTGTGAATTAGGGGAGTGGGATGTTGTGAATTATAGGAGTGGGATGTTGTGAATTAGGAGACTGGGATATTGTGAATTAGGAGAGTGGGACATTGTGAATTAGGGGAGTGGGATGCTGTGAATTAGGGGAGTGGGATATTGTGAATTAGGGGAGTGGGATATTGTGAATTAGGGGAATGGGATGTTGTGAATTAGGAGAGTGGGATATTGTGAATTAGGGGAGTGGGATATTGTGAATTAGGAGAGTGGGATGTTGTGAATTAGAGGAGTGGGATATTGTGAATTAGGGGAGTGGGATATTGTGAATTAGGGGAGTGGGATGTTGTGAATTGCAGGAGTGGGATGTTGTGAATTAGGGGAGTGGGATATTGTGAATTAGGGGAGTGGATATTGTGAATTAGGGGAGTGGGACATTGTGAATTAGGGGAGTGGGATGTTGTGAATTAGTGGAGTGGGATATTGTGAATTAGGAGAGAGGGATATTGTGAATTAGGGGAGTGGGATGTTGTGAATTAGGGGAGTGGGATATTGTGAAATAGGGTAGTGGGATGTTGTGAATTAGGGGAGTGGGATATTGTGAATTAGGGGAGTGGGATAATGTGAATTAGAGGATTCGGATGTTGTGAATTAGGGGAGTGGGATATTGTGAATTCGAGGATTCGGATGTTGTGAATTCGGGGATTGGGATGTTGTGAATTAGGGGAGTGGGATGTTGTGAATTAGGAGAGTGGGATATTGTGAATTAGGAGAGTGGGATATTGTGAATTAGGGGAGTGGGATGCTGTGAATTAGGGGAGTGTGATATTGTGAATTAGGGGAGTGGGATATTGTGAATTAGGGGAGTTGGATGTTGTGAATTAGGAGAGTGGGATATTGTGAATTAGAGGAGAGGGATATTGTTAATTAGGAGAGTGGGATATTGTGAATTAGGGGAGTGGGATATTGTGAATTAGAGGAGTGGGATATTGTGAATTAGGGGAGTGGGATATTGTGAATTAGAGGAGTGGGATATTGTGAATTAGGGGAGTGGGATATTGTGAATTAGGGGAGTGGGATGTTGTGAATTACAGGAGTGGGATGCTGTGAATTAGGGGAGTGGGATATTGTGAATTAGGGGAGTGGGATATTGTGAATTAGGGGAGTTGGATGTTGTGAATTAGGAGAGTGGGATATTGTGAATTAGGGGAGTGGGATATTGTGAATTAGGGGAGTGGGATGTTGTGAATTAGGAGAGTGGGATATTGTGAATTAGGGGAGTGGGATATTGTGAATTAGGAGAGTGGGATGTTGTGAATTAGAGGAGTGGGATATTGTGAATTCGGGGAGTGGGATATTGTGAATTAGGGGAGTGGGATGTTGTGAATTGCAGGAGTGGGATGTTGTGAATTAGGGGAGTGGGATATTGTGAATTAGGGGAGTAGGATATTGTGAATTAGAGGAATGGGATATTGTGAATTAGGAGAGTGGGATGTTGTGAATTCGAGGAGTGGGATATTGTGAATTAGGGGAGTGGGATATTGTGAATTAGGGGAGTGGGATATTGTGAATTAGGGGAGTGGGATATTATGAATTAGGGGAGTGGGATGTTGTGAATTAGGATAGTGGGATATTGTGAATTAGGAGAGTGGGATATTGTGAATTAGGGGAGTGGGACATTGTGAATTAGGGGAGTGGGATGTTGTGAATTAGGGGAGTGGGATATTGTGAATTAGGAGAGTGAGATATTTTGAATTAAGGGAGTGGGATATTGTGAATTAGGGGAGTGGGATGTTGTGAATTAGGGGAGTGGGATATTGTGAATTAGGGGAGTGGGATGTTGTGAATTAGGGGAGTGGGATATTGTGAATTAGAGGAGTGGGAAGTTGTGAATTAGGGGAGTGGGATATTGTGAATTAGGGGAGTGGGATATTGTGAATTAGAGGATTCGGATGTTGTGAATTAGGGGAGTGGTATGTTGTGAATTAGGGGAGTGGGATGTTGTGAATTAGGGGAGTGGGATATTGTGAATTAGGGAAGTGGGATATTGTGAATTAGGAGAGTGGGATATTGTGAATTAGGGGAGTGGGATGTTGTGAATTAGGGGCGTGGGATATTGTGAATTAGGGAAGTGGGATATTGTGAATTAGGAGAGTGGGATATTGTGAATTAGGGGAGTGGGATGTTGTGAATTAGGGGCGTGGGATATTGTGAATTAGGAGAGTGAGATATTTTGAATTAAGGGAGTGGGATATTGTGAATTAGGGGAGTGGGATGTTGTGAATTAGGAAAGTGGGATATTGTGAATTAGGGAAGTGGGATATTGTGAATTAGGAGAGTGGGATATTGTGAATTAGGGGAGTGGGATATTGTGAATTAGGGGAGTGGGATATTGTGAATTAGGGAAGTGGGATATTGTGAATTAGGAGAGTGGGATATTGTGAATTAGGGGAGTGGGATGTTGTGAATTAGGGGCGTGGGATATTGTGAATTAGGAGAGTGAGATATTTTGAATTAAGGGAGTGGGATATTGTGAATTAGGGGAGTGGGATGTTGTGAATTAGGAAAGTGGGATATTGTGAATTAGGGGAGTGGGATATTGTGAATTAGGAGAGTGGGATGTTGTGAATTAGAGGAGTGGGATATTGTGAATTAGGCGAGTGGGATATTGTGAATTAGGGGAGTGGGATGTTGTGAATTAGGGGAGTGGGATGTTGTGAATTAGGGGAGTGGGATATTATGAATTAGGGGAGTGGGATGTTGTGAATTATGATAGTGGGATATTGTGAATTAGGAGAGTGGGATATTGTGAATTAGGGGAGTGGGACATTGTGAATTAGGGGAGTGGGATGTTGTGAATTAGGGGAGTGGGATATTGTGAATTAAGAGAGAGGGATATTGTGAATTAGGGGAGTGGGATGTTGTGAATTAGGGGAGTGGGATATTGTGAATTAGCGGAGTGGGATATTGTGAATTAGGAGAGAGGGATATTGTGAATTAGGGGAGTGGGATGTTGTGAATTAGGGGAGTGGGATATTGTGAAGTGGGGAGTGGGATGTTGTGAATTAGGGGAGTGGGATATTGTGAATTAGAAGATTCGGATGTTGTGAATTAGGGGAGTGGGATATTGTGAATTAGGGAAGTGGGATGTTGTGAATTAGGAGAGTGGGATATTGTTAATTAGGGGAGTGGGATGTTGTGAATTAGAGGAGTGGGATGTTGTGAATTAGGGGAGTGGGATATTGTGAATTAGGGGAGTGGGATGTTGTCAATTAGGGGAGTGGGATGTTGTGAATTAGGGGAGTGGGATGTTGTGAATTAGGGGAGTGGGATATTGTGAATAAGGGGAGTGGGATATTGTGAATTAGCAGAGTGGGATGTTGTGAATTAGCGGAGTGTGATATTGTGAATTAGGAGAGTGGGATGTTGTGAATTAGGGGAGTGGGATATTGTGAATTAGGGGAGTGGGATGTTGTGAATTAGAGGAGTGGGATATTGTGAATTAGGGGAGTGGGATGTTGTGAATTAGGGGAGTGGGATATTGCGAATTAGGGGAGTGGGATTTTGTGAATTAGGGGAGTGGGATGTTGTGAATTAGGGGAGTGGGATATTGTGAATTAGGGGAGTGGGATATTGTGAATTAGGGGAGTGGGATGTTGTTAATTAGAGGAGTGGGATATTGTGAATTAGTTGAGTGGGATATTGTGAATTAGAGGAGTGGGATGTTGTGAATTAGAGAAGTGGGATATTGTGAATTAGGGGAGTGGGATGTTGTGAATTAGGAGAGTGGGATATTGTGAATTAGGGGAGTGGGATGTTGTGAATTAGGTGAGTGGGATGTTGTGAATTAGGGGAGTGGGATATTGTGAATTAGGGGAGTGGGATATTGTGAATTAGGTGAGTGGGATGTTGTGAATTACCGGAGTGGGATGTTGTGAATTAGGGGAGTGGGATATTGTGAATTAGGGGAGTGGGATATTGTGAATTAGAGGAGTGGGATGTTGTGAATTAGGGGAGTGGGATATTGTGAATTAGAGGAGTGGGATGTTGTGAATTAGGGGAATGGGATATTGTGAATTAGGGGAGTGGGATATTGTGAATTAGGGGAGTGGGATATTGTGAATTAGGGGAGTGGGATATTGTGAATTAGGGGAGTGGGATATTGTGAATTAGGACAGTGGGATGTTGTGAATTAGCGGAGTGGGATGTTATGAATTAGCGGAGTGGAATATTGCGAATTAGGGGAGTGGGATGTTGTGAATTAGGTGAGTGGTATGTTGTGAATTAGCGGAGTGGGATATTGTGAATTAGCAGAGTGGGATGTTGTGAATTAGCGGAGTGTGATATTGTGAATTAGGAGAGTGGGATGTTGTGAATTAGGGGAGTGGGATATTGTGAATTAGGGGAGTGGGATGTTGTGAATTAGAGGAGTGGGATATTGTGAATTAGGGGAGTGGGATGTTGTGAATTAGGGGAGTGGGATATTGCGAATTAGGGGAGTGGGATTTTGTGAATTAGGGGAGTGGGATGTTGTGAATTAGGGGAGTGGGATATTGTGAATTAGGGGAGTGGGATATTGTGAATTAGGGGAGTGGGATGTTGTTAATTAGAGGAGTGGGATATTGTGAATTAGGGGAGTGGGATATTGTGAATCAGGGGAGTGGGATGTTGTGAATTAGGAGAGTGGGATATTGTGAATTAGGGGAGTGGGATGTTGTGAATTAGGTGAGTGGGATGTTGTGAATTAGGGGAGTGGGATATTGTGAATTAGGGGAGTGGGATATTGTGAATTAGGTGAGTGGGATGTTGTGAATTACCGGAGTGGGATGTTGTGAATTAGGGGAGTGGGATATTGTGAATTAGGGGAGTGGGATATTGTGAA
Organism: Pristiophorus japonicus; assembly: GCF_044704955.1. Lineage (NCBI taxonomy): Eukaryota > Metazoa > Chordata > Chondrichthyes > Pristiophoridae > Pristiophorus > Pristiophorus japonicus. Next base: position 477,071 of record NW_027254312.1, read on the forward strand.
TTAGAGGAGTGGGATGTTGTGAATTAGGGGAGTGGGATATTGTGAATTAGATGAGTGGGATGTTGTGAATTAGGGGAATGGGATATTGTGAATTAGGGGAGTGGGATATTGTGAATTAGGGGAGTGGGATATTATGATTTAGAGGAGTGGGATGTTGTGAATTAGGGGAGTGAGATGTTGTGAATTAGGCGAGTGGGATATTGTGAATTAGGGGATTGGGATATTGTGAATTAGGGGAGTGGGATGTTGTGAATTAGGGGAGTGGGATATTGTGAATTAGGGGAGTGGGATATTGTGAATTAGAGGAGTGGGATGTTGTGAATTAGGGGAGTGAGATGTTGTGAATTAGGGGAGTGGGATATCGTGAATTAGGGGAGTGGGATATTGTGAATTAGGGGAGTGGGATGTTGTGAATTAGAGGAGTAGGATATTGTGAATTAGGGGAGTGGGATATTGTGAATTAGGGGAGTGGGATATTGTGAATTAGAGGAATGGGATGTTGTGAATTAGGGGAGTGGGATATTGTGAATTAGGAGAGTGGGATGTTGTGAATTAGGGGAGTGGGATATTGTTAATTCGGGGAGTGGGATATTGTGAATTAGAGGAGTGGGATGTTGTGAATTAGCGGAGTGGGATATTGTTAATTAGGGGAGTGGGATATTGTGAATTAGTGGAGTGGGATATTGTGAATTAGTGGAATGGGATGTTGTGAATTAGGGGAGTGGGATATTGTGAATTAGCGGAGTGGGATATTGTGAATTAGAGGAGTGGGATATTGTGAATTAGGGGAGTGGGATGTTGTGAATTAGGGGAGTGGGATATTGTGAATTAGGGGAGTGGGATATTGTGAATTAGAGCAGTGGGATGTTGTGAATTGGGGAGTGGGATATTGTGAATTAGGGGAGTGGGATATTGTGAATTAGAGGAGTGGGTTATTGTGAATTAGGGAAGTGGGATATTGCGAATTAGAGGAGTGGGATGTTGTGAATTAGCGGAGTGGGATATTGTGAATTAGGGGAGTGGAATATTGTTAATTAGCGGAGTGGGATGTTGTGAATTAGGGGAGTGGGATATTGTGAATTAGGGGAGTGGGATATTGTGAATTAGGAGAGTGGGATGTTGTGAATTAGAGGAGTGGGATATTGTGAATTAGCGGAGTGGGATGTTGTGAATTAGGGGAATGGGATATTGTGAATTAGGGGAGTGGGATATTGTGAATTAGGGGAGTGGATGTTGTGAATTAGGGGAGTGGGATATTGTGAATTAGGGGAGTGGGATATTGTGAATTAGGGGAGTGGGATGTTGTGAATTAGGGAGTGGGATGTTGTGAATTAGCGGAGTGGGAAATAGTGAATTAGGGGAGTGGGATATTGTGAATTAGGGGAGTGGGATGTTGTGAATTAGCGGAGTGGGAAATAGTGAATTAGGGGAGTGGGATATTATGAATTAGGGGAGTGGGATGTTGTGAATTAGGGGAGTGGGATGTTGTGAATTAGCGGAGTGGGAAATAGTGAATTAGGGGAGTGGGATATTATGAATTAGGGGAGTGGCATGTTGTGAATTAGGGGAGTGGGATGTTGTGAATTAGCGGAGTGGGAAATAGTGAATTAGGGGAGTGGGATATTTTGAATTAGGGGAGTGGGATATTGTGAATTAGGGGAGTGGGATATTGTGAATTAGGGGAGTGGATGTTGTGAATTAGCTGAGTGGGATATTGTGAATTAGGGGAGTGGGATATTGTGAATTAGGGGAGTGGGATATAGTGAATTAGGGGAGTGGGATATTGCGAATTAGGGGAGTGGGATGTTGTGAATTAGAGGAGTGGGATATTGTGAATTAGGGGAGTGGGATGTTGTGAATTAGGGGAGTGTGGGATGTTGTGAATTAGGGGAGTGGGATATTGCGAATTAGGGGAGTGGGATTTTGTGAATTAGGGGAGTGGGATGTTGTGAATTAGGGGAGTGGGATATTGTGAATTAGGGGAGTGGGATGTTGTTAATTAGAGGAGTGGGATATTGTGAATTAGTTGAGTGGGATATTGTGAATTAGAGGAGTGGGATGTTGTGAATTAGAGGAGTGGGATATTGTGAATTAGGGGAGTGGGATGTTGTGAATTAGGAGAGTGGGATATTGTGAATTAGGGGAGTGGGATGTTGTGAATTAGGTGAGTGGGATGTTGTGAATTAGGGGAGTGGGATATTGTGAATTAGGGGAGTGGGATATTGTGAATTAGGTGAGTGGGATGTTGTGAATTACCGGAGTGGGATGTTGTGAATAACGGGAGTGGAATATTGTGAATCAGGGGAGTGGGATATTGTGAATTAGAGGAGTGGGATGTTGTGAATTAGGGGAGTGGGATATTGTGAATTAGAGGAGTGGGATGTTGTGAATTAGGGGAGTGGGATATTGTGAATTAGGGGAGTGGGATATTGTGAATTACGGGAGTGGGATATTATGAATTAGAGGGGTGGGATGTTGTGAATTAGGGGAGTGAGATGTTGTGAATTAGGCGAGTGGGATATTGTGAATTAGGGGATTGGGATATTGTGAATTAGGGGAGTGGGATGTTGTGAATTAGTGGAGTGGGATATTGTGAATTAGTGGAGTGGGATATTGTTAATTAGGGGAGTGGGATATTGTGAATTAGGGGAGTGGGATATTGTGAATTAGGGGAGTGGGATGTTGTGAATTAGAGGAGTGGGATGTTGTGAATTAGGGGAGTGGGATATTGTGAATTAGGGGAGTGGGATATTGTGAATTAGGGGAGTGGGATATTGTGAATTAGAGGAGTGGGATGTTGTGAATTAGGGGAGTGAGATGTTGTGAATAAGGGGAGTGGGATATTGTGAATTAGGGGAGTGGGATATTGTGAATTAGGGGAGTGGGATGTTGTGAATTAGGGGAGTGGTATATTGTTAATTAGGGGAGTGGGATATTGTGAATTAGGGGAGTGGGATATTGTGAATTAGGGGAGTGGGATGTTGTGAATTAGCGGAGTGGGATGTTGTGAATTAGAGGAGTGAGATGTTGTGAATTAGCGGAGTGGGATATTGTTAATTAGGGGAGTGGGATGTTGTGAATTAGGTGAGTGGGATGTTGTGAATTAGGGGAGTGGGATATTGTGAATTAGGGGAGTGGGATATTGTGAATTAGGTGAGTGGGATGTTGTGAATTACCGGAGTGGGATGTTGTGAATAACGGGAGTGGGATATTGTGAATCAGGGGAGTGGGATATTGTGAATTAGAGGAGTGGGATGTTGTGAATTAGGGGAGTGGGATATTGTGAATTAGAGGAGTGGGATGTTGTGAATTAGGGGAGTGGGATATTGTGAATTAGGGGAGTGGGATATTATGAATTAGAGGAGTGGGATGTTGTGAATTAGGGGAGTGAGATGTTGTGAATTAGGCGAGTGGGATATTGTGAATTAGGGGATTGGGATATTGTGAATTAGGGGAGTGGGATGTTGTGAATTAGTGGAGTGGGATATTGTGAATTAGTGGAGTGGGATATTGTGAATTAGGGGAGTGGGATATTGTGAATTAGGGGAGTGGGATGTTGTGAATTAGGGGAGTGGGATATTGTGAATTAGGGGAGTGGGATATTGTGAATTAGAGGAGTGGGATGTTGTGAATTAGGAGAGTGAGATGTTGTGAATAAGGGGAGTGGGATATTGTGAATTAGGGGAGTGGGATATTGTGAATTAGGGGAGTGGGATGTTGTGAATTAGGGGAGTGGGATATTGTTAACTAGGGGAGTGGGATATTGTGAATTAGGGGAGTGGGATATTGTGAATTAGGGGAGTGGGATGTTGTGAATTAGCGGAGTGGGATGTTGTGAATTAGAGGAGTGAGATGTTGTGAATTAGCGGAGTGGGATATTGTTAATTAGGGGAGTGGGATGTTGTGAATTAGGTGAGTGGGATGTTGTGAATTAGTGGAGTGGGATATTGTGAATTAGGGGAGTGGGATATTGTGAATTAGGTGAGTGGGATGTTGTGAATTACCGGAGTGGGATGTTGTGAATAACGGGAGTGGGATATTGTGAATCAGGGGAGTGGGATATTGTGAATTAGAGGAGTGGGATGTTGTGAATTAGGGGAGTGGGATATTGTGAATTAGAGGAGTGGGATGCTGTGAATTAGGGGAGTGGGATATTGTGAATTAGGGGAGTGGGATATTGTGAATTAGGGGAGTGGGATATTATGAATTAGAGGAGTGGGATGTTGTGAATTAGGGGAGTGAGATGTTGTGAATTAGGCGAGTGGGATATTGTGAATTAGGGGATTGGGATATTGTGAATTAGGGGAGTGGGATGTTGTGAATTAGAGGAGTGGGATATTGTGAATTAGTGGAGTGGGATATTGTTAATTAGTGGAGTGGGATATTGTGAATTAGGGGAGTGGGATATTGTGAATTAGGGGAGTGGGATGTTGTGAATTAGAGGAGTGGGATGTTGTGAATTAGGGGAGTGGGATATTGTGAATTAGGGGAGTGGGATATTGTGAATTAGGGGAGTGGGATATTGTGAATTAGCGGAGTGGGATGTTGTGAATTAGCGGAGTGGGATGTTGTGAATTAGGGGAGTGGGATATTGTGAATTGGGGAGTGGGATATTGTGAATTAGGGGAGTGGGATATTGTGAATTAGGGAAGTGGGATATTGTGAATTAGCGGAGTGGGATATTGTGAATTATGGGAGTGGGATATTGTTAATTAGCGGAGTGGGATGTTGTGAATTAGGGGAGTGGGATATTGTGAATTAGAGGAGTGGGATGTTGTGAATTAGCGGAGTGGGATATTGTGAATTAGGGGAGTGGGATATCGTTAATTAGCGGAGTGGGATGTTGTGAATTACAGGAGTGGGATTTTGTGAATTAGGGGAGTGGGATGTTGTGAATTAGGGGAGTGGGATATTGTGAATTAGCGGAGTGGGATGTTGTGAATTAGCGGAGTGGGATGTTGTGAATTAGGGGAGTGGGATGTTCTGAATTAGTGGAGTGGGATGTTGTGAATTAGCGGATTGGCATATTGTGATTTAGGGGAGTGGGATATTGTGAATTAGGGGAGTGGATGTTGTGAATTAGCGGAGTGGGATATTGTGAATTAGTGGAGTGGGATGTTGTGAATTAGTGGAGTGGGATGTTGTGAATTAGGGGAGTGGGATATTGTGAATTAGGAGAGTGGGATGTTGTGAATTAGAGGAGTGGGATATTGTGAATTAGCGGAGTGGGAATTTGTTAATTAGGGGAGTGGGATATTGTGAATTAGGGGAGTGGGATATTGTGAATTAGGGGAGTGGGATGTTGTGAATTAGCGGAGTGGGATGTTGTGAATTAGGGGAGTGGGATGTTGTTAATTAGAGGAGTGGGATATTGTGAATTAGTTGAGTGGGATATTGTGAATTAGAGGAGTGGGATGTTGTGAATTAGAGAAGTGGGATATTGTGAATTAGGGGAGTGGGATGTTGTGAATTAGGAGAGTGGGATATTGTGAATTAGGGGAGTGGGATGTTGTGAATTAGGTGAGTGGGATGTTGTGAATTAGGGGAGTGGGATATTGTGAATTAGGGGAGTGGGATATTGTGAATTAGGTGAGTGGGATGTTGTGAATTACCGGAGTGGGATGTTGTGAATTAGGGGAGTGGGATATTGTGAATTAGGGGAGTGGGATATTGTGAATTAGAGGAGTGGGATGTTGTGAATTAGGGGAGTGGGATATTGTGAATTAGAGGAGTGGGATGTTGTGAATTAGGGGAATGGGATATTGTGAATTAGGGGAGTGGGATATTGTGAATTAGGGGAGTGGGATATTGTGAATTAGGGGAGTGGGATATTGTGAATTAGGGGAGTGGGATATTGTGAATTAGGACAGTGGGATGTTGTGAATTAGCGGAGTGGGATGTTATGAATTAGCGGAGTGGAATATTGCGAATTAGGGGAGTGGTGTTGTGAATTAGGGGAGTGGGATATTGTGAATTAGGGGAGTGGGATGTTGTGAATTAGAGGAGTGGGATATTGTGAATTAGCGGAGTGGGAATTTGTTAATTAGGGGAGTGGGATATTGTGAATTAGGGGAGTGGGATATTGTGAATTAGGGGAGTGAGATGTTGTGAATTAGGCGAGTGGGATATTGTGAATTAGGGGATTGGGATATTGTGAATTAGGGGAGTGGGATGTTGTGAATTAGAGGAGTGGGATATTGTGAATTAGTGGAGTGGGATATTGTTAATTAGGGGAGTGGGATATTGTGAATTAGGGGAGTGGGATATTGTGAATTAGGGGAGTGGGATGTTGTGAATTAGAGGAGTGGGATGTTGTGAATTAGGGGAGTGGGATATTGTGAATTAGGGGAGTGGGATATTGTGAATTAGGGGAGTGGGATATTGTGAATTAGAGGAGTGGGATATTGTGAATTAGGGGAGTGAGATGTTGTGAATAAGGGGAGTGGGATATTGTGAATTAGGCGAGTGGGATATTGTGAATTAGGGGAGTGGGATGTTGTGAATTAGGGGAGTGGGAATTTGTGAATTAGGGGAGTGGGATATTGTGAATTAGGGGAGTGGGATATTGTGAATTAGGGGAGTGGGATGTTGTGAATTAGCGGAGTGGGATGTTGTGAATTAGAGGAGTGAGATGTTGTGAATTAGCGGAGTGGGATATTGTTAATTAGGGGAGTGGGATGTTGTGAATTAGGGGAGTGGGATATTGTTAATTAGGGGAGTGGGATATTGTGAATTAGAGGAATGGGATGTTGTGAATTAGGGGAGTGGGATATTGTGAATTAGGGGAGTGGGATATTGTGAATTATGGGAGTGGGATATTGTTAATTAGCGGAGTGGGATGTTGTGAATTAGCGGAGTGGGATATTGTGAATTAGGGGAGTGGGATATTGTGAATTAGGGGAGTGGGATATTGTGAATTAGCGGAGTGGGATATTGTGAATTAGGGGAGTGGGATGTTGTGAATTAGAGGAGTGGGATGTTGTGAATTAGAGGAGTGGGTTATTGTGAATTAGGGAAGTGGGATATTGTGAATTCGCGGAGTGGGATATTGTGAATTGGGGAGTGGGATATTGTGAATTAGGGGAGTGGGATATTGTGAATTATGGGAGTGGGATATTGTTAATTAGCGGAGTGGGATGTTGTGAATTAGGGGAGTGGGATATTGTGAATTAGGGGAGTGGGATATTGTGAATTGGGGAGTGGGATATTGTGAATTAGGGGAGTGGGATATTGTGAATTATGGGAGTGGGATATTGTTAATTAGCGGAGTGGGATGTTGTGAATTAGCGGAGTGGGATGTTGTGAATTAGGGGAGTGGGATATTGTGAATTAGGGGAGTGGGATATTGTGAATTGGGGAGTGGGATATTGTGAATTAGGGGAGTGGGATATTGTGAATTAGAGGAGTGGGTTATTGTGAATTAGGGAAGTGGGATATTGTGAATTAGCGGAGTGGGATATTGTGAATTATGGGAGTGGGATGTTGTGAATTAGCGGAGTGGGATATTGTGAATTAGGGGAGTGGGATATCGTTAATTAGCGGAGTGGGATGTTGTGAATTAGGGGAGTGGGATATTGTGAATTAGAGGAGTGGGATGTTGTGAATTAGCGGAGTGGGATATTGTGAATTAGGGGAGTGGGATATCGTTAATTAGCGGAGTGGGATGTTGTGAATTAGAGGAGTGGGATTTTGTGAATTAGGGGAGTGGGATGTTGTGAATTAGGGGAGTGGGATATTGTTAATTAGCGGAGTGGGATATTGTTAATTAGCGGAGTGGGATGTTGTGAATTAGGGGAGTGGGATATTGTGAATTAGAGGAGTGGGATGTTGTGAATTAGCGGAGTGGGATATTGTGAATTAGGGGAGTGGGATATCGTTAATTAGCGGAGTGGGATGTTGTGAATTAGAGGAGTGGGATTTTGTGAATTAGGGGAGTGGGATGTTGTGAATTAGGGGAGTGGGATATTGTGAATTAGGGGAGTGGGATATTGTTAATTAGCGGAGTGGGATGTTGTGAATTAGGGGAGTGGGATATTGTGAATTAGAGGAGTGGGATGTTGTGAATTAGCGGAGTGGGATATTGTGAATTAGAGGCGTGGGATATTGTGAATTAGGGGAGTGGGATATCGTTAATTAGCGGAGTGGGATGTTGTGAATTAGGGGAGTGGGATATTGTCAATTAGAGGAGTGGGATGTTGTGAATTAGGGGAGTGGGATATTGTGAATTAGGGGAGTGGGATATTGTGAATTAGGGGAGTGCGATATTGTGAATTAGGGGAGTGGGATGTTGTGAATTAGCGGAGTGGGATGTTGTGAATTAGAGGAGTGAGATGTTGTGAATTAGCGGAGTGGGATATTGTTAATTAGGGGAGTGGGATGTTGTGAATTAGGGGAGTGGGATATTGTTAATTAGGGGAGTGGGATATTGTGAATTAGAGGAATGGGATGTTGTGAATTAGGGGAGTGGGATATTGTGAATTAGGGGAGTGGGATATTGTGAATTATGGGAGTGGGATATTGTTAATTAGCGGAGTGGGATGTTGTGAATTAGCGGAGTGGGATATTGTGAATTAGGGGAGTGGGATATTGTGAATTAGGGGAGTGGGATATTGTGAATTAGCGGAGTGGGATATTGTGAATTAGGGGAGTGGGATGTTGTGAATTAGAGGAGTGGGATGTTGTGAATTAGAGGAGTGGGTTATTGTGAATTAGGGAAGTGGGATATTGTGAATTCGCGGAGTGGGATATTGTGAATTGGGGAGTGGGATATTGTGAATTAGGGGAGTGGGATATTGTGAATTATGGGAGTGGGATATTGTTAATTAGCGGAGTGGGATGTTGTGAATTAGGGGAGTGGGATATTGTGAATTAGGGGAGTGGGATATTGTGAATTGGGGAGTGGGATATTGTGAATTAGGGGAGTGGGATATTGTGAATTATGGGAGTGGGATATTGTTAATTAGCGGAGTGGGATGTTGTGAATTAGCGGAGTGGGATGTTGTGAATTAGGGGAGTGGGATATTGTGAATTAGGGGAGTGGGATATTGTGAATTGGGGAGTGGGATATTGTGAATTAGGGGAGTGGGATATTGTGAATTAGAGGAGTGGGTTATTGTGAATTAGGGAAGTGGGATATTGTGAATTAGCGGAGTGGGATATTGTGAATTATGGGAGTGGGATGTTGTGAATTAGCGGAGTGGGATATTGTGAATTAGGGGAGTGGGATATCGTTAATTAGCGGAGTGGGATGTTGTGAATTAGGGGAGTGGGATATTGTGAATTAGAGGAGTGGGATGTTGTGAATTAGCGGAGTGGGATATTGTGAATTAGGGGAGTGGGATATCGTTAATTAGCGGAGTGGGATGTTGTGAATTAGAGGAGTGGGATTTTGTGAATTAGGGGAGTGGGATGTTGTGAATTAGGGGAGTGGGATATTGTTAATTAGCGGAGTGGGATATTGTTAATTAGCGGAGTGGGATGTTGTGAATTAGGGGAGTGGGATATTGTGAATTAGAGGAGTGGGATGTTGTGAATTAGCGGAGTGGGATATTGTGAATTAGGGGAGTGGGATATCGTTAATTAGCGGAGTGGGATGTTGTGAATTAGAGGAGTGGGATTTTGTGAATTAGGGGAGTGGGATGTTGTGAATTAGGGGAGTGGGATATTGTGAATTAGGGGAGTGGGATATTGTTAATTAGCGGAGTGGGATGTTGTGAATTAGGGGAGTGGGATATTGTGAATTAGAGGAGTGGGATGTTGTGAATTAGCGGAGTGGGATATTGTGAATTAGAGGCGTGGGATATTGTGAATTAGGGGAGTGGGATATCGTTAATTAGCGGAGTGGGATGTTGTGAATTAGGGGAGTGGGATATTGTCAATTAGAGGAGTGGGATGTTGTGAATTAGCGGAGTGGGATATTGTGAATTAGGGGAGTGGGATATCGTTAATTAGCGGAGTGGGATGTTGTGAATTAGAGGAGTGGGATTTTGTGAATTAGGGGAGTGGGATGTTGTGAATTAGGGGAGTGGGATATTGTGAATTAGCGGAGTGGGATGTTGTGAATTAGCGGAGTGGGATGTTGTGAATTAGGGGAGTGGGATGTTGTGAATTAGTTCAGTGGGATGTTGTGAATTAGCGGATTGGCATATTGTGATTTAGGGGAGTGGGATGTTGTGAATTAGTGGAGTGGGATGTTGTGAATTAGCGGATTGGCATATTGTGATTTAGGGGAGTGGGATATTGTGAATTAGGGGAGTGGGATGTTGTGAATTAGGGGAGTGGATGTTGTGAATTAGCGGAGTGGGATATTGTGAATTAGGGGAGTGGGATGTTGTGAATTAGTGGAGTGGGATGTTGTGAATTAGGGGAGTGGGATATTGTGAATTAGGAGAGTGGGATGTTGTGAATTAGAGGAGTGGGATATTGTGAATTAGCGGAGTGGGATGTTGTGAATTAGGGGAATGGGATATTGTGAATTAGGGGAGTGGGATATTGTGAATTAGGTGAGTGGATGTTGTGAATTAGCGGAGTGGGATATTGTGAATTAGGGGAGTGGGATATTGTGAATTAGGGGAGTGGGATGTTGTGAATTAGGGGAGTGGGATGTTGTGAATTAGCGGAGTGGGAATTAGTGAATTAGGGGAGTGGGATATTGTGAATTAGGGGAGTGGGATGTTGTGAATTAGCGGAGTGGGAAATAGTGAATTAGGAGAGTGGGATATTATGAATTAGGGGAGTGGGATGTTGTGAATTAGCGGAGTGGGAAATAGTGAATTCGGGGATTGGGATATTGTGAATTAGGAGAGTGGGATGTTGTGAATTAGAGGAGTGGGATATTGTGAATTAGCGGAGTGGGATGTTGTGAATTAGGGGAATGGGATATTGTGAATTAGGGGAGTGGGATATTGTGAATTAGGTGAGTGGATGTTGTGAATTAGCGGAGTGGGATATTGTGAATTAGGGGAGTGGGATATTGTGAATTAGGGGAGTGGGATGTTGTGAATTAGGGGAGTGGGATGTTGTGAATTAGCGGAGTGGGAATTAGTGAATTAGGGGAGTGGGATATTGTGAATTAGGGGAGTGGGATGTTGTGAATTAGCGGAGTGGGAAATAGTGAATTAGGAGAGTGGGATATTATGAATTAGGGGAGTGGGATGTTGTGAATTAGGGGAGTGGGATGTTGTGAATTAGCGGAGTGGGAAATAGTGAATTAAGGGAGTGGTATATTGTGAATTAGGGGAGTGGGATATTGTGAATTAGGGGAGTGGGATATTGTGAATTAGGGGAGTGGATGTTGTGAATTAGCGGAGTGGGAAATTGTGAATTAGGGGAGTGGGATATTGTGAATTAGGGGAGTGGGATATTGTGAATTAGAGGAGTGGGATATAGTGAATTAGGGGAGTGGGATATTGTGAATTAGGGGAGTGGGATATTGTGAATTAGGGGAGTGGGATGTTGTGATTTAGCGGAGTGGGATGTTGTGAATTAGGGGAGTGGGATGTTGTGAATTAGGGGAGTGGGATATTGTGAATTAGGGGTGTGGGATGTTGTGATTTAGCGGAGTGGGATATTGTGAATTAGGGGAGTGGGATGTTGTGATTTAGCGGAGTGGGATATTGTGAATTGGGGGAGTCGTATGTTGTGAATTAGGGGAGTGGGATATTGTGAATTAGGGGAGTGGGATATTGTGAATTAGGAGAGTGGGATATTGTGAATTAGGGGAGTGGGATGTTGTGAATTAGGGGAGTGAGATGTTGTGAATTAGGGGAGGGGAAAATTGTGAATTAGGGGAGTGGGATATTGTGAATTAGGGGAGTGGGATGTTGTGAATTAGATGAGTGGGATATTGTGAATTAGGGGAGTGGGATATTGTTTATTAAGGGAGTGGGATGTTGTGAATTCGAGGAGTGGGTTATTGTGAATTAGGGGAGTGGGACATTGTGAATTAGGGGAGTGGGATATTGTGAATTAGGGGAGTGGGATGTTGTGAATTAGGGGATTGGGATGTTGTGAATTAGGGGAGTGGGATATTGTGAATTAGGGGAATGGGATATTGTGAATTAGGGGAGTGCGATGTTGTGAATTAGGGGAGTGGGATATTGTGAATTAGAGGAGTGGGTTATTGTGAATTAGGGAAGTGGGATATTGTGAATTAGAGGAGTGGGATATTGTGAATTAGAGGAGTGGGATGTTGTGAATTGGGGAGTGGGATATTGTGAATTAGGGGAGTGGGATATTGTGAATTAGAGGAGTGGGTTATTGTGAATTAGGGGAGTGGGATGTTGTGAATTAGCGGAGTGGGATATTGTGAATTAGGGGAGTGGGATATTGTTAATTAGCGGAGTGGGATGTTGTGAATTAGGGGAGTGGGATATTGTGAATTAGAGGAGTGGGATGTTGTGAATTAGCGGAGTGGGATATTGTGAATTAGGGGAGTGGGATATTGTTAATTAGCGGAGTGGGATGTTGTGAATTAGGGGAGTGGGATATTGTGAATTAGAGGAGTGGGATGTTGTGAATTAGCGGAGTGGGATATTGTGAAATAGGGGAGTGGGATATTGTTAATTAGCGGAGTGGGATGTTGTGAATTAGAGGAGTGGGATGTTGTGAATTAGGGGAGTGGGATGTTGTGAATTAGGGGAGTGGGATATTGTGAATTAGGGGAGTGGGATATTGTGAATTAGTGGAGTGGGATGTTGTGAATTAGTGGAGTGGGATGTTGTGAATTAGCGGAGTGGGATATTGTGAATTAGGGGAGTGGGATATTGTGAATTAGGGGAGTGGGATGTTGTGAATTAGAGGAGTGGGATATTGTGAATTAGGGGAGTGGGATATTGTTTATTAGGGGAGTGGGATATTGTGAATTAGAGGAGTGGGATGTTGTGAATTAGGGGAGTGGGATATTGTGAATTAGGAGAGTGGGATATTGTGAATTAAGGGAGTGGGATGTTGTGAATTAGGGGAGTGGGATATTGTTAATTAGGGGAGTGGGATATTGTGAATTAGAGGAGTGGGATGTTGTGAATTAGAGGAGTGGGATATTGTTAATTAGGGGAGTGGGATATTGTGAATTCGGGGAGTGGGATATTGTGAATTAGGGGAGTGGAATATAGTGAATTAGGGGAGTGGGATATTGTGAATTAGGGGAGTGGGATGTTGTGAATTAGGGGAGTGGGATATTGTTGTGTTGTGATTTAGCGGAGTGGGATGTTGTGAATTAGGGAGTGGGATGTTGTGAATTAGGGGAGTGGGATGTTGTGATTGAGCGGAGTGGGATATTGTGAATTTGGGGAGTGGGATATTGTGAATTAGGGGAGTGGGATATTGTGAATTAGAGGAGTGGGACATAGTGAATTAGGGGAGTGGGATATTGTGAATTAGGGGAGTGGGATATTGTGAATTAGGGGAGTGGGATGTTGTGATTTAGCGGAGTGGGATGTTGTGAATTAGGGGAGTGGGATATTGTGAATTAGGGGAGTTGGATGTTGTGATTTAGCGGAGTGGGATATTGTGAATTAGGGGAGTGGGATATTGTGAATTAGGGGAGTGGGATATTGTGAATTAGAGGAGTGGGATATAGTGAATTAGGGGAGTGGGATATTGTGAATTAGGGGAGTGGGATATTGTGAATTAGGGGAGTGGGATGTTGTGATTTAGCGGAGTGGGATGTTGTGAATTAGGGGTGTGGTATATTGTGAATTCGGGGAGTGGGATGTTGTGATTTAGCGGAGTGGGATATTGTGAATTAGGGGAGTGGGATGTTGTGATTTAGCGGAGTGGGATATTGTGAATTAGGAGAGTGGTATGTTGTGAATTAGGGGAGTGGGATATTGTGAATTAGGGGAGTGGAATATTGTGAATTAGGAGAGTGGGATGTTGTGAATTAGGGGAGTGAGATGTTGTGAATTAGGGGAGTGGGATATTGTGAATTAGGGGAGTGGGATATTGTGAATTAGGGGAGTGGGATGTTGTGAATTAGAGGAGTGGGATATTGTGAATTAGGCGAGTGGGATATTGTTAATTAGGGGAGTGGGATATTGTGAATTAGGGGAGTGGGATATTGTGAATTAGGGGAGTGGGATGTTGTGAATTAGCGGAGTGGGATGTTGTGAATTAGAGGAGTGGGATGTTGTGAATTAGCGGAGTGGGATATTGTTAATTAGGGGAGTGGGATGTTGTGAATTAGGGGAGTGGGATATTGTTAATTAGGGGAGTGGGATATTGTGAATTAGAGGAATGGGATGTTGTGAATTAGGGGAGTGGGATATTGTGAATTAGGAGAGTGGGATTTTGTGAATTAGGGGAGTGGGATGTTGTGAATTAGCGGAGTGGGATATTGTGAATTAGGGGAGTGGGATGTTGTGAATTAGGGGAGTGGGATATTGTTAATTCGGGGAGTGGGATATTGTGAATTAGAGGAGTGGGATGTTGTGAATTAGCGGAGTGGGATATTGTTAATTAGGGGAGTGGGATATTGTGAATTAGTGGAGTGGGATGTTGTGAATTAGAGGAGTGGGATGTTGTGAATTAGGGGAGTGGGATGTTGTGAATTAGGGGAGTGGGATATTGTGAATTAGGGGAGTGGGATGTTGTGAATTAGGGGAGTGGGATGTTGTGAATTAGTGGAGTGGGATATTGTGAATTAGCGGAGTGGGATATTGTGAATTAGGGGAGTGGGATATTGTGAATTAGGGGAGTGGATGTTGTGAATTAGCGGATTGGGATATTGTGAATTAGGGGAGTGGGATGTTGTGAATTAGGGAGTGGGATGTTGTGAATTAGGGGAGTGGGATATTGTGAATTAGGAGAGTGGGATGTTGTGAATTAGAGGAGTGGGATATTGTGAATTAGCGGAGTGGGATGTTGTGAATTAGGGGAATGGGATATTGTGAATTAGGGGAGTGGGATATTGTGAATTAGGGGAGTGGATGTTGTGAATTAGCGGAGTGGGATGTTGTGAATTAGTGGAGTGGGATATTGTGAATTAGCGGAGTGGGATATTGTGAATTAAGGGAGTGGGATATTGTGAATTAGGGGAGTGGATGTTGTGAATTAGCGGATTGGGATATTGTGAATTAGGGGAGTGGGATGTTGTGAATTAGTGGAGTGGGATGTTGTGAATTAGGGGAGTGGGATATTGTGAATTAGGAGAGTGGGATGTTGTGAATTAGAGGAGTGGGATATTGTTAATTAGCGGAGTGGGATGTTGTGAATTAGGGGAGTGGGATGTTGTGATTTAGCGGAGTGGGATATTGTGAATTGGGGGAGTGGTATGTTGTGAATTAGGGGAGTGGGATATTGTGAATTAGGGGAGTGGGATATTGTGAATTAGGAGACTGGGATATTGTGAATTAGGGGAGTGGGATGTTGTGAATTAGGGGAGTGAGATGTTGTGAATTAGGGGAGGGGAAAATTGTGAATTAGGGGAGTGGGATATTGTGAATTAGGGGAGTGGGATGTTGTGAATTAGATGAGTGGGATATTGTGAATTAGGGGAGTGGGATATTGTTTATTAAGGGAGTGGGATGTTGTGAATTCGAGGAGTGGGTTATTGTGAATTAGGGGAGTGGGACATTGTGAATTAGGGGAGTGGGATATTGTGAATTAGGGGAGTGGGATGTTGTGAATTAGGGGATTGGGATGTTGTGAATTAGGGGAGTGGGATATTGTGAATTAGGGGAATGGGATATTGTGAATTAGGGGAGTGCGATGTTGTGAATTGGGGAGTGGGATATTGTGAATTAGGGGAGTGGGATATTGTGAATTAGAGGAGTGGGTTATTGTGAATTAGGGGAGTGGGATGTTGTGAATTAGCGGAGTGGGATATTGTGAATTAGGGGAGTGGGATATTGTTAATTAGCGGAGTGGGATGTTGTGAATTAGCGGAGTGGGATATTGTGAATTAGCGGAGTGGGATGTTGTGAATTAGCGGAGTGGGATATTGTGAATTAGGGGAGTGGGATATTGTTAATTAGCGGAGTGGGATGTTGTGAATTAGGGGAGTGGGATATTGTGAATTAGAAGAGTGGGATGTTGTGAATTAGCGGAGTGGGATATTGTGGAATAGGGGAGTGGGATATTGTTAATTAGCGGAGTGGGATGTTGTGAATTAGAGGAGTGGGATGTTGTGAATTAAGGGAGTGGGATGTTGTGAATTAGGGGAGTGGGATATTGTGAATTAGGGGAGTGGGATATTGTGAATTAGGGGAGTGGGATGTTGTGAATTAGGGGAGTGGGATGTTGTGAATTAGTGGAGTGGGATATTGTGAATTAGCGGAGTGGGATATTGTGAATTAGGGGAGTGGGATATTGTGAATTAGGGGAGTGGGATGTTGTGAATTAGAGGAGTGGGATATTGTGAATTAGGGGAGTGGGATATTGTTTATTAGGGGAGTGGGATATTGTGAATTAGAGGAGTGGGATGTTGTGAATTAGGGGAGTGGGATATTGTGAATTAGGAGAGTGGGATATTGTGAATTAAGGGAGTGGAATGTTGTGAATTAGGGGAGTGGGATATTGTTAATTAGGGGAGTGGAATATTGTGAATTAGAGGAGTGGGATGTTGTGAATTAGAGGAGTGGGATATTGTTAATTAGGGGAGTGGGATATTGTGAATTAGAGGAGTGGGATATAGTGAATTAGGGGAGTGGGATATTGTGAATTAGGGGAGTGGGATATTGTGAATTAGGGGAGTGGGATATAGTGAATTAGGGGAGTGGGATATTGTGAATTAGGGGATTGGGATGTTGTGAATTAGGGGAGTGGGATATTGTTAATTAGGGGAGTAGGATGTTGTGATTTAGCGGAGTGGGATGTTGTGAATTAGGGGAGTGGGATGTTGTGATTGAGCGGAGTGGGATATTGTGAATTTGGGGAGTGGGATATTGTGAATTAGGGGAGTGGGATATTGTGAATTAGAGGAGTGGGACATAGTGAATTAGGGGAGTGGGATATTGTGAATTAGGGGAGTGGGATATTGTGAATTAGGGGAGTGGGATGTTGTGATTTAGCGGAGTGGGATGTTGTGAATTAGGGGAGTGGGATATTGTGAATTAGGGGAGTGGGATGTTGTGATTTAGCGGAGTGGGATATTGTGAATTAGGGGAGTGGGATATTGTGAATTAGGGGAGTGGGATATTGTGAATTAGAGGAGTGGGATATAGTGAATTAGGGGAGTGGGATATTGTGAATTAGGGGAGTGGGATATTGTGAATTAGGGGAGTGGATGTTGTGAATTAGCGGATTGGGATATTGTGAATTAGGGGAGTGGGATGTTGTGAATTAGCGGAGTGGGAAATAGTGAATTAGGGGAGTGGATGTTGTGAATTAGCGGATTGGGATATTGTGAATTAGGGGAGTGGGATGTTGTGAATTAGTGGAGTGGGATGTTGTGAATTAGGGGAGTGGGATATTGTGAATTAGGAGAGTGGGATGTTGTGAATTAGAGGAGTGGGATATTGTGAATTAGCGGAGTGGGATGTTGTGAATTAGGGGAATGGGATATTGTGAATTAGGGGAGTGGGATATTGTGAATTAGGGGAGTGGATGTTGTGAATTAGCGGAGTGGGATGTTGTGAATTAGTGGAGTGGGATATTGTGAATTAGCGGAGTGGGATATTGTGAATTAAGGGAGTGGGATATTGTGAATTAGGGGAGTGGATGTTGTGAATTAGCGGATTGGGATATTGTGAATTAGGGGAGTGGGATGTTGTGAATTAGTGGAGTGGGATGTTGTGAATTAGGGGAGTGGGATATTGTGAATTAGGAGAGTGGGATGTTGTGAATTAGAGGAGTGGGATATTGTTAATTAGCGGAGTGGGATGTTGTGAATTAGGGGAGTGGGATGTTGTGATTTAGCGGAGTGGGATATTGTGAATTGGGGGAGTGGTATGTTGTGAATTAGGGGAGTGGGATATTGTGAATTAGGGGAGTGGGATATTGTGAATTAGGAGACTGGGATATTGTGAATTAGGGGAGTGGGATGTTGTGAATTAGGGGAGTGAGATGTTGTGAATTAGGGGAGGGGAAAATTGTGAATTAGGGGAGTGGGATATTGTGAATTAGGGGAGTGGGATGTTGTGAATTAGATGAGTGGGATATTGTGAATTAGGGGAGTGGGATATTGTTTATTAAGGGAGTGGGATGTTGTGAATTCGAGGAGTGGGTTATTGTGAATTAGGGGAGTGGGACATTGTGAATTAGGGGAGTGGGATATTGTGAATTAGGGGAGTGGGATGTTGTGAATTAGGGGATTGGGATGTTGTGAATTAGGGGAGTGGGATATTGTGAATTAGGGGAATGGGATATTGTGAATTAGGGGAGTGCGATGTTGTGAATTGGGGAGTGGGATATTGTGAATTAGGGGAGTGGGATATTGTGAATTAGAGGAGTGGGTTATTGTGAATTAGGGGAGTGGGATGTTGTGAATTAGCGGAGTGGGATATTGTGAATTAGGGGAGTGGGATATTGTTAATTAGCGGAGTGGGATGTTGTGAATTAGGGGAGTGGGATATTGTGAATTAGCGGAGTGGGATGTTGTGAATTAGCGGAGTGGGATATTGTGAATTAGGGGAGTGGGATATTGTTAATTAGAGGAGTGGGTTATTGTGAATTAGGGGAGTGGGATGTTGTGAATTAGCGGAGTGGGAAATAGTTAATTAGGGGAGTGGGATATTGTGAATTAGGGGAGTGGGATGTTGTGAATTAGCGGAGTGGGAAATAGTGAATTAGGGGAGTGGGATATTATGAATTAGGGGAGTGGGATGTTGTGAATTAGGGGAGTGGGATGTTGTGAATTCGCGGAGTGGGAAATAGTGAATTAGGGGAGTGGGATATTATGAATTAGGGGAGTGGGATGTTGTGAATTAGGGGAGTGGGATGTTGTGAATTAGCGGAGTGGGAAATAGTGAATTAGGGGAGTGGGATATTGTGAATTAGGGGAGTGGGATATTGTGAATTAGGGGAGTGGGATATTGTGAATTAGGGGAGTGGATGTTGTGAATTAGCGGAGTGGGATATTGTGAATTAGGGGAGTGGTATGTTGTGAATTAGGGGAGTGGGATATTGTGAATTAGGGGAGTGGGATATTGTGAATTAGGAGAGTGGAATATTGTGAATTTGGGGAGTGGGATGTTGTGAATTAGGGGAGTGGGATGTTGTGAATTAGGGGAGTGGGATATTGTGAATTAGGGGAGTGGGATGTTGTGATTTAGCGGAGTGGGATATTGTGAATTAGGGGAGTGGGATATTGTGAATTAGGGGAGTGGGATATTGTGAATTAGAGGAGTGGGATATAGTGAATTAGGGGAGTGGGATATTGTGAATTAGGGGAGTGGGATATTGTGAATTAGGGGAGTGGGATGTTGTGAATTAAGGGAGTGGGATATTGTGAATTAGGGGAGTGGATGTTGTGAATTAGCGGATTGGGATATTGTGAATTAGGGGAGTGGGATGTTGTGAATTAGCGGAGTGGGAAATAGTGAATTAGGGGAGTGGGATATTGTGAATTAGGGGAGTGGGATATTGTGAATTAGGGGAGTGGATGTTGTGAATTAGCGGAGTGGGATATTGTGAATTAGGGGAGTGGTATGTTGTGAATTAGGGGAGTGGGATATTGTGAATTAGGGGAGTGGGATATTGTGAATTAGGAGAGTGGAATATTGTGAATTTGGGGAGTGGGATGTTGTGAATTAGGGGAGTGAGATGTTGTGAATTAGGGGAGTGGGATATTGTGAATTGGGGGAGTGGGATATTGTGAATTAGGGGAGTGGGATGTTGTGAATTAGAGGAGTGGGGATATTGGTGGAATTCCAGTGGGATATTGTGAATTAGGGGAGTGGGATATTGTGAATTAGGGGAGTGGGATGTTGTGAATTAGGGGAGTGGGATATTGTGAATTAGGGGAGTGGGATATTGTTTATTAGGGGAGTGGGATATTGTGAATTAGAGGAGTGGGATGTTGTGAATTAGGGGAGTGGGATATTGTGAATTAGGAGAGTGGGATATTGTGAATTAAGGGAGTGGGATGTTGTGAATTAGGGGAGTGGGATATTGTTAATTAGGGGAGTGGGATATTGTGAATTAGAGGAGTGGGATGTTGTGAATTAGAGGAGTGGGATATTGTTAATTAGGGGAGTGGGATATTGTGAATTAGAGGAGTGGGATATAGTGAATTAGGGGAGTGGGATATTGTGAATTCGGGGAGTGGGATATTGTGAATTAGGGGAGTGGGATATAGTGAATTAGGGGAGTGGGATATGTGAATTAGGGGAGTGGGATGTTGTGAATTAGGGGAGTGGGATATTGTTAATTAGGGGAGTGGGATGTTGTGATTTAGCGGAGTGGGATGTTGTGAATTAGGGAGTGGGATGTTGTGAATTAGGGGAGTGGGATGTTGTGATTGAGCGGAGTGGGATATTGTGAATTTGGGGAGTGGGATATTGTGAATTAGGGGAGTGGGATATTGTGAATTAGAGGAGTGGGACATAGTGAATTAGGGAGTGGGATATTGTGAATTAGGGGAGTGGGATATTGTGAATTAGGGGAGTGGGATGTTGTGATTTAGCGGAGTGGGATGTTGTGAATTAGGGGAGTGGGATATTGTGAATTAGGGGAGTGGGATGTTGTGATTTAGCGGAGTGGGATATTGTGAATTAGGGGAGTGGGATATTGTGAATTAGGGGAGTGGGATATTGTGAATTAGAGGAGTGGGATATAGTGAATTAGGGGAGTGGGATATTGTGAATTAGGGGAGTGGGATATTGTGAATTAGGGGAGTGGGATGTTGTGATTTAGCGGAGTGGGATGTTGTGAATTAGGGGTGTGGTATATTGTGAATTCGGGGAGTGGGATGTTGTGATTTAGCGGAGTGGGATATTGTGAATTAGGGGAGTGGGATGTTGTGATTTAGCGGAGTGGGATATTGTGAATTAGGGGAGTGGTATGTTGTGAATTAGGGGAGTGGGATATTGTGAATTAGGGGAGTGGGATATTGTGAATTAGGAGAGTGGGATGTTGTGAATTAGGGGAGTGAGATGTTGTGAATTAGGGGAGTGGGATATTGTGAATTAGGGGAGTGGGATATTGTGAATTAGGGGAGTGGGATGTTGTGAATTAGAGGAGTGGGATATTGTGAATTAGGGGAGTGGGATATTGTTAATTAGGGGAGTGGGATATTGTGAATTAGGGAAGTGGGATATTGTGAATTAGGGGAGTGGGATGTTGTGAATTAGCGGAGTGGGATGTTGTGAATTAGGGGAGTGGGATGTTGTGAATTAGCGGAGTGGGATATTGTTAATTAGGGGAGTGGGATGTTGTGAATTAGGGGAGTGGGATATTGTTAATTAGGGGAGTGGGATATTGTGAATTAGAGGAATGGGATGTTGTGAATTAGGGGAGTGGGATATTGTGAATTAGGAGAGTGGGATTTTGTGAATTAGGGGAGTGGGATGTTGTGAATTAGCGGAGTGGGATATTGTGAATTAGGGGAGTGGGATGTTGTGAATTAGGGGAGTGGGATATTGTTAATTCGGGGAGTGGGATATTGTGAATTAGAGGAGTGGGATGTTGTGAATTAGCGGAGTGGGATATTGTTAATTAGGGGAGTGGGATATTGTGAATTAGTGGAGTGGGATATTGTGAATTAGTGGAGTGGGATGTTGTGAATTAGAGGAGTGGGATGTTGTGAATTAGGGGAGTGGGATGTTGTGAATTAGGGGAGTGGGATATTGTGAATTAGGGGAGTGGGATGTTGTGAATTAGGGGAGTGGGATGTTGTGAATTAGTGGAGTGGGATATTGTGAATTAGCGGAGTGGGATATTGTGAATTAGGGGAGTGGGATATTGTGAATTAGGGGAGTGGATGTTGTGAATTAGCGGATTGGGATATTGTGAATTAGGGGAGTGGGATGTTGTGAATTAGGGAGTGGGATGTTGTGAATTAGGGGAGTGGGATATTGTGAATTAGGAGAGTGGGATGTTGTGAATTAGAGGAGTGGGATATTGTGAATTAGCGGAGTGGGATGTTGTGAATTAGGGGAATGGGATATTGTGAATTAGGGGAGTGGGATATTGTGAATTAGGGGAGTGGATGTTGTGAATTAGCGGAGTGGGATGTTGTGAATTAGTGGAGTGGGATATTGTGAATTAGCGGAGTGGGATATTGTGAATTAAGGGAGTGGGATATTGTGAATTAGGGGAGTGGATGTTGTGAATTAGCGGATTGGGATATTGTGAATTAGGGGAGTGGGATGTTGTGAATTAGTGGAGTGGGATGTTGTGAATTAGGGGAGTGGGATATTGTGAATTAGGAGAGTGGGATGTTGTGAATTAGAGGAGTGGGATATTGTTAATTAGCGGAGTGGGATGTTGTGAATTAGGGGAGTGGGATGTTGTGATTTAGCGGAGTGGGATATTGTGAATTGGGGGAGTGGTATGTTGTGAATTAGGGGAGTGGGATATTGTGAATTAGGGGAGTGGGATATTGTGAATTAGGAGAGTGGGATATTGTGAATTCGGGGAGTGGGATGTTGTGAATTAGGGGAGTGAGATGTTGTGAATTAGGGGAGGGGAAAATTGTGAATTAGGGGAGTGGGATATTGTGAATTAGGGGAGTGGGATGTTGTGAATTAGATGAGTGGGATATTGTGAATTAGGGGAGTGGGATATTGTTTATTAAGGGAGTGGGATGTTGTGAATTCGAGGAGTGGGTTATTGTGAATTAGGGGAGTGGGACATTGTGAATTAGGGGAGTGGGATATTGTGAATTAAGGGAGTGGGATATTGTGAATTAGGGGAGTGGGATATTGTGAATTAGGGGAGTGGGATATTGTGAATTAGGGAAGTGGGATATTGTGAATTAGGGGAGTGGGATGTTGTGAATTAGCGGAGTGGGATGTTGTGAATTAGAGGAGTGGGATGTTGTGAATTAGCGGAGTGGGATATTGTTAATTAGGGGAGTGGGATGTTGTGAATTAGGGGAGTGGGATATTGTTAATTAGGGGAGTGGGATATTGTGAATTAGAGGAATGGGATGTTGTGAATTAGGGGAGTGGGATATTGTGAATTAGGAGAGTGGGATATTGTGAATTAGGGGAGTGGGATGTTGTGAATTAACGGAGTGGGATATTGTGAATTAGGGGAGTGGGATGTTGTGAATTAGGGGAGTGGGATATTGTTAATTCGGGGAGTGGGATATTGTGAATTAGAGGAGTGGGATGTTGTGAATTAGCGGAGTGGGATATTGTGAATTAGTGGAGTGGGATGTTGTGAATTAGAGGAGTGGGATGTTGTGAATTAGGGGAGTGGGATGTTGTGAATTAGGGGAGTGGGATATTGTGAATTAGGGGAGTGGGATATTGTGAATTAGGGGAGTGGGATGTTGTGAATTAGGGGAGTGGGATGTTGTGAATTAGTGGAGTGGGATATTGTGAATTAGCGGAGTGGGATATTGTGAATTAGGGGAGTGGGATATTGTGAATTAGGGGAGTGGATGTTGTGAATTAGCGGATTGGGATATTGTGAATTAGGGGAGTGGGATGTTGTGAATTAGTGGAGTGGGATGTTGTGAATTAGGGGAGTGGGATATTGTGAATTAGGAGAGTGGGATGTTGTGAATTAGAGGAGTGGGATATTGTGAATTAGCGGAGTGGGATGTTGTGAATTAGAGGAATGGGATATTGTGAATTAGGGGAGTGGGATATTGTGAATTAGGGGAGTGGATGTTGTGAATTAGCGGAGTGGGATGTTGTGAATTAGTGGAGTGGGATATTGTGAATTAGCGGAGTGGGATATTGTGAATTAAGGGAGTGGGATATTGTGAATTAGGGGAGTGGATGTTGTGAATTAGCGGATTGGGATATTGTGAATTAGGGGAGTGGGATGTTGTGAATTAGTGGAGTGGGATGTTGTGAATTAGGGGAGTGGGATATTGTGAATTAGGAGAGTGGGATGTTGTGAATTAGAGGAGTGGGATATTGTTAATTAGCGGAGTGGGATGTTGTGAATTAGGGGAGTGGGATGTTGTGATTTAGCGGAGTGGGATATTGTGAATTGGGGGAGTGGTATGTTGTGAATTAGGGGAGTGGGATATTGTGAATTAGGGGAGTGGGATATTGTGAATTAGGAGAGTGGGATATTGTGAATTAGGGGAGTGGGATGTTGTGAATTAGGGGAGTGAGATGTTGTGAATTAGGGGAGGGGAAAATTGTGAATTAGGGGAGTGGGATATTGTGAATTAGGGGAGTGGGATGTTGTGAATTAGATGAGTGGGATATTGTGAATTAGGGGAGTGGGATATTGTTTTTAGGGAGTGGGATGTTGTGAATTCGAGGAGTGGGTTATTGTGAATTAGGGGAGTGGGACCATTGTGAATTAGGGGAGTGGGATATTGTGAATTAGGGGAGTGGGATGTTGTGAATTAGGGGATTGGGATGTTGTGAATTAGGGGAGTGGGATATTGTGAATTAGGGGAATGGGATATTGTGAATTAGGGGAGTGCGATGTTGTGAATTAGGGGAGTGGGATATTGTGAATTAGAGGAGTGGGTTATTGTGAATTAGGGAAGTGGGATATTGTGAATTAGAGGAGTGGGATATTGTGAATTAGAGGAGTGGGATGTTGTGAATTAGAGGAGTGGGTTATTGTGAATTAGAGGAGTGGGTTATTGTGAATTAGGGGAGTGGGATGTTGTGAATTGGGGAGTGGGATATTGTGAATTAGGGGAGTGGGATATTGTGAATTAGAGGAGTGGGTTATTGTGAATTAGGGGAGTGGGATGTTGTGAATTAGCGGAGTGGGATGTTGTGAATTAGGGGAGTGGGATATTGTGAATTAGAGGAGTGGGATGTTGTGAATTAGCGGAGTGGGATATTGTGAATTAGGGGAGTGGGATATTGTTAATTAGCGGAGTGGGATGTTGTGAATTAGGGGAGTGGGATATTGTGAATTAGAGGAGTGGGATGTTGTGAATTAGCGGAGTGGGATATTGTGAAATAGGGGAGTGGGTTATTGTTAATTAGCGGAGTGGGATGTTGTGAATTAGAGGAGTGGGATGTTGTGAATTAGGGGAGTGGGATGTTGTGAATTAGGGGAGTGGGATATTGTGAATTAGGGGAGTGGGATATTGTGAATTAGGGGAGTGGGATGTTGTGAATTAGGGGAGTGGGATGTTGTGAATTAGTGGAGTGGGATGTTGTGAATTAGCGGAGTGGGATATTGTGAATTAGGGGAGTGGGATATTGTGAATTAGGGGAGTGGGATGTTGTGATTTAGCGGAGTGGGATGTTGTGAATTAGGGGAGTGGGATATTGTGAATTAGGGGAGTGGGATGTTGTGATTTAGCGGAGTGGATATTGTGAATTAGGGGAGTGGGATATTGTGAATTAGGGGAGTGGGATATTGTGAATTAGAGGAGTGGGATATAGTAAATTAGGGGAGTGGGATATTGTGAATTAGGGGAGTGGGATATTGTGAATTAGGGGAGTGGGATGTTGTGATTTAGCGGAGTGGGATGTTGTGAATTAGGGGTGTGGTATATTGTGAATTCGGGGAGTGGGATGTTGTGATTTAGCGGAGTGGGATATTGTGAATTAGGGGAGTGGGATGTTGTGATTTAGCGGAGTGGGATATTGTGAATTAGGGGAGTGGTATGTTGTGAATTAGGGGAGTGGGATATTGTGAATTAGGGGAGTGGGATATTGTGAATTAGGAGAGTGGGATGTTGTGAATTAGGGGAGTGAGATGTTGTGAATTAGGGGAGTGGGATATTGTGAATTAGGGGGAGTGGGATATTGTGAATTAGGGGAGTGGGATGTTGTGAATTAGAGGAGTGGGATATTGTGAATTAGGGGAGTGGGATATTGTTAATTAGGGGAGTGGGATATTGTGAATTAGGGGAGTGGGACATAGTGAATTAGGGGAGTGGGATATTGTGAATTGGGGGAGTGGGATATTGTGAATTAGGGGAGTGGGATGTTGTGAATTAGAGGAGTGGGATATTGTGAATTAGGGGAGTGGGATATTGTTTATTAGGGGAGTGGGATATTGTTAATTAGGGGAGTGGGATATTGTGAATTAGAGGAGTGGGATGTTGTGAATTAGGGGAGTGGGATATTGTGAATTAGGAGAGTGGGATATTGTGAATTAAGGGAGTGGGATGTTGTGAATTAGGGGAGTGGGATATTGTTAATTAGGGGAGTGGGATATTGTGAATTAGAGTAGTGGGATGATGTGAATTAGGGGAGTGGGATATTGTTAATTAGGGGAGTGGGATGTTGTGAATTAGCGGATTGGGATATTGTGAATTAGGGGAGTGGGATATTGTGAATTAGGGGAGTGGATGTTGTGAATTAGGGGAGTGGGATGTTGTGAATTAGCGGAGTGGGAAATAGTTAATTAGGGGAGTGGGAAATTGTGAATTAGGGGAGTGGGATGTTGTGAATTAGCGGAGTAGGAAATAGTGAATTAGCGGAGTGGGATATTATGAATTAGGGGAGTGGGATGTTGTGAATTAGGGGAGTGGGATGTTGTGAATTAGCGGAGTGGGAAATAGTGAATTAGGGGAGTGGATATCGTTAATTAGCGGAGTGGGATGTTGTGAATTAGGGGAGTGGGATGTTGTGAATTAGGGGAGTGGGATATTGTGAATTAGGGGAGTGGGATATTGTGAATTAGCGGAGTGGGATATTGTGAATTAGCGGAGTGGGATGTTGTGAATTAGCGGAGTGGGATGTTGTGAATTAGGGGAGTGGGATGTTGTGAATTAGTGGAGTGGGATGTTGTGAATTAGCGGATTGGGATATTGTGAATTAGGGGAGTGGGATATTGTGAATTAGGGGAGTGGATGTTGTGAATTAGGGGAGTGGGATGTTGTGAATTAGCGGAGTGGGAAATAGTTAATTAGGGGAGTGGGAAATTGTGAATTAGGGGAGTGGGATGTTGTGAATTAGCGGAGTAGGAAATAGTGAATTAGCGGAGTGGGATATTATGAATTAGGGGAGTGGGATGTTGTGAATTAGGGGAGTGGGATGTTGTGAATTAGCGGAGTGGGAAATAGTGAATTAGGGGAGTGGGATATTATGAATTAGGGGAGTGGGATGTTGTGAATTAGGGGAGTGGGATGTTGTGAATTAGCGGAGTGGGAAATAGTGAATTAGGGGAGTGGGGATATTGTGATTAGGGGAGTGGGATATTGTGAATTAGGGGAGTGGGATGTTGTGAATTAGCGAGTGGGAAATAGTGAATTAGGGGAGTGGGATATTGTGAATTAGGGGAGTGGGATATTGTGAATTAGGGGAGTGGGATATTGTGAATTAGGGGAGTGGATGTTGTGAATTAGGGGAGTGGGATATTGTGAATTAGGGGAGTGGTATGTTGTGAATTAGGGGAGTGGGATATTGTGAATTAGGGGAGTGGGATATTGTGAATTAGGAGAGTGGAATATTGTGAATTTGGGGAGTGGGATGTTGTGAATTAGGGGAGTGAGATGTTGTGAATTAGGGGAGTGGGATATCGTGAATTAGGGGAGTGGGATATTGTTTATTAGGGGAGTGGGATATTGTTAATTAGGGGAGTGGGATATTGTGAATTAGAGGAGTGGGATGTTGTGAATTAGTGGAGTGGGATATTGTGAATTAGGAGACTGGGATATTGTGAATTAAGGGAGTGGGATGTTGTGAATTAGGGGAGTGGGATATTGTTACTTAGGGGAGTGGGATATTGTGAATTAGAGGAGTGGGATGTTGTGAATTAGGGGAGTGGGATATTGTTAATTAGGGGAGTGGGATATTGTGAATTAGTGGAGTGGGATATTGTGAATTAGTGGAGTGGGATGTTGTGAATTAGGGGAGTGGGATGTTGTAAATTAGGGGATTGGGATATCGTGAATTAGGGGAGTGGGATATTGTTTATTAGGGGAGTGGGATATTGTTAATTAGGGGAGTGGGATGTTGTGAATTAGAGGAGTGGGATGTTGTGAATTCGGGGAGTGGGATATTGTGAATTAGGAGACTGGGATATTGTGAATTAAGGGAGTGGGATGTTGTGAATTAGGGGAGTGGGATATTGTTAATTAGGGGAGTGGGATATCGTGAATTAGAGGAGTAGGATTTTGTGAATTAGGGGAGTGGGATACAGTTAATTAGGGGAGTGGGATATTGTGAATTAGTGGAGTGGGATATTGTGAATTAGTGGAGTGGGATGTTGTGAATTAGGGGAGTGGGATGTTGTAAATTAGCGGAGTGGGATATTGTGAATTAGAGGAGTGGGATATTGTGAATTAGGGGAGTGGGATGTTGTGAATTAGGGGAGTGGGATGTTGTGAATTAGGGGAGTGGGATATTGTGAATTGGGGAGTGGGATATTGTGAATTAGGGGAGTGGGATATTGTGAATTAGAGGAGTGGGTTATTGTGAATTAGGGAAGAGGGATATTGTGAATTAGAGGAGTGGGAGGTTGTGAATTAGCGGAGTTGGATATTGTGAATTATGGGAGTGGGATATGTTAATTAGCGGGAGTGGGATGTTGTGAATTAGGGGAGTGGGATATTGTGAATTAGAGAAGTGGGATGTTGTGAATTAGCGGAGTGGGATATTGTGAATTAGGGGAGTGGGATATCGTTAATTAGCGGAGTGGGATGTTGTGAATTAGGGGAGTGGGAGTTGTGAATTAGGGGAGTGGGATATTGTGAATTAGGGGAGTGGGATATTGTGAATTAGCGGAGTGGGATGTTGTGAATTAGCGGAGTGGGATGTTGTGAATTAGCGGAGTGGGATGTTGTGAATTAGGGGAGTGGGATGTTGTGAATTAGTGGAGTGGGATGTTGTGAATTAGCGGATTGGGATATTGTGAATTAGGGGAGTGGGATATTGTGAATTAGGGGAGTGGATGTTGTGAATTAGCGGAGTGGGATATTGTGAATTAGGGGAGTGGGATGTTGTGAATTAGTGGAGTGGGATGTTGTGAATTAGGGGAGTGGGATATTGTGAATAGGAGAGTGGGATGTGTGAATTAGAGGAGTGGGATATTGTGAATTAGGGGAGTGGGATATTGTGAATTAGCGGAGTGGGAAACAGTGAATTAGGGGAGTGGGATATTGTGAATTAGGGGAGTGGGATATTGTGAATTAGGGGAGTGGATGTTGTGAATTAGGGGAGTGGGATATTGTGAATTAGGGGAGTGGGATATTGTGAATTAGGGGAGTGGGATGTTGTGAATTAGGGGAATGGGAAATTGTGAATTAGGGGAGTGGGATATTGTGAATTAGGGGAGTGGATGTTGTGAATTAGCGGAGTGGGATATTGTGAATTAGGGGAGTGGGATATTGTGAATTAGGGGAGTGGGATGTTGTGAATTAGGGGAGTGGGATGTTGTGAATTAGCGGAGTGGGAATTAGTGAATTAGGGGAGTGGGATATTGTGAATTAGGGGAGTGGGATGTTGTGAATTAGCGGAGTGGGAAACAGTGAATTAGGGGAGTGGGATATTATGAATTAGGGGAGTGGGATGTTGTGAATTAGCGGAGTGGGAAATAGTGAATTAGGGGAATGGGATATTGTGAATTAGCGGAGTGGGAAATAGTGAATTCGGGGATTGGGATATTGTGAATTAGGGGAGTGGGATATTGTGAATTAGGGGAGTGGGATATTGTGAATTAGGGGAGTGGGAAGTTGTGAATTAGGGGAGATGGATGTTGTGAATTAGCGGAGTGGGAAATAGTGAATTAGGGGAGTGGGATATTATGAATTAGGGGAGTGGGATGTTGTGAATTAGGGGAGTGGGATGTTGTGAATTAGCGGAGTGGGAAATAGTGAATTAGGGGAGTGGTATATTGTGAATTAGGGGAGTGGGATATTGTGAATTAGGGGAGTGGGATATTGTGAATTAGGGGAGTGGATGTTGTGAATTAGCGGAGTGGGATATTGTGAATTAGGGGAGTGGGATATTGTGAATTAGGGGAGTGGGATATTGTGAATTAGAGGAGTGGGATATAGTGAATTAGGGGAGTGGGATATTGTGAATTAGGGGAGTGGGATATTGTGAATTAGGGGAGTGGGATGTTGTGATTTAGCGGAGTGGGATGTTGTGAATTAGGGAGTGGGATATTGTGAATTAGGGGAGTGGGATATTGTGAATTAGGGGAGTGGGATGTTGTGATTTAGCGGAGTGGGATATTGTGAATTAGGGGAGTGGGATGTTGTGATTTAGCGGAGTGGGATATTGTGAATTAGGGGAGTGGTATGTTGTGAATTAGGGGAGTGGGATATTGTGAATTAGGGGAGTGGGATATTGTTAATTAGGGGAGTGGGATATTGTGAATTAGTGGAGTGGGATATTGTGAATTAGTGGAGTGGGATGTTGTGAATTAGGGGAGTGGGATGTTGTAAATTAGCGGAGTGGGATATTGTGAATTAGAGGAGTGGGATATTGTGAATTAGGGGAGTGGGATGTTGTGAATTAGGGGAGTGGGATGTTGTGAATTAGGGGAGTGGGATATTGTGAATTGGGGAGTGGGATATTGTGAATTAGGGGAGTGGGATATTGTGAATTAGAGGAGTGGGTTATTGTGAATTAGGGAAGAGGGATATTGTGAATTAGAGGAGTGGGAGGTTGTGAATTAGCGGAGTTGGATATTGTGAATTATGGGAGTGGGATATTGTTAATTAGCGGAGTGGGATGTTGTGAATTAGGGGAGTGGGATATTGTGAATTAGAGAAGTGGGATGTTGTGAATTAGCGGAGTGGGATATTGTGAATTAGGGGAGTGGGATATTGTGAATTAGGGGAGTGGGATGTTGTGAATTAGGGGAATGCGAAATTGTGAATTAGGGGAGTGGGATATTGTGAATTAGGGGAGTGGATGTTGTGAATTAGGGGAGTGGGATATTGTGAATTAGGGGAGTGGGATATTGTGAATTAGGGGAGTGGGATGTTGTGAATTAGGGGAATGGGAAATTGTGAATTAGGGGAGTGGGATATTGTGAATTAGGGGAGTGGATGTTGTGAATTAGCGGAGTGGGATATTGTGAATTAGGGGAGTGGGATATTGTGAATTAGGGGAGTGGGATGTTGTGAATTAGGGGAGTGGGATGTTGTGAATTAGCGGAGTGGGAATTAGTGAATTAGGGGAGTGGGATATTGTGAATTAGGGGAGTGGGATGTTGTGAATTAGCGGAGTGGGAAACAGTGAATTAGGGGAGTGGGATATTATGAATTAGGGGAGTGGGATGTTGTGAATTAGCGGAGTGGGAAATAGTGAATTAGGGGAATGGGATATTGTGAATTAGCGGAGTGGGAAATAGTGAATTCGGGGATTGGGATATTGTGAATTAGGGGAGTGGGATATTGTGAATTAGGGGAGTGGGATATTGTGAATTAGGGGAGTGGGAAGTTGTGAATTAGGGGAGATGGATGTTGTGAATTAGCGGAGTGGGAAATAGTGAATTAGGGGAGTGGGATATTATGAATTAGGGGAGTGGGATGTTGTGAATTAGCGGAGTGGGAAATAGTGAATTAGGGGAGTGGTATATTGTGAATTAGGGGAGTGGGATATTGTGAATTAGGGGAGTGGGATATTGTGAATTAGGGGAGTGGATGTTGTGAATTAGCGGAGTGGGATATTGTGAATTAGGGGAGTGGGATATTGTGAATTAGGGGAGTGGGATATTGTGAATTAGAGGAGTGGGATATAGTGAATTAGGGGAGTGGGATATTGTGAATTAGGGGAGTGGGATATTGTGAATTAGGGGAGTGGGATGTTGTGATTTAGCGGAGTGGGATGTTGTGAATTAGGGAGTGGGATATTGTGAATTAGGGGAGTGGGATATTGTGAATTAGAGGAGTGGGATATAGTGAATTAGGGGAGTGGGATATTGTGAATTAGGGGAGTGGGATATTGTGAATTAGGGGAGTGGGATGTTGTGATTTAGCGGAGTGGGATGTTGTGAATTAGGGAGTGGGATATTGTGAATTAGGGGAGTGGGATATTGTGAATTAGGGGAGTGGGATGTTGTGATTTAGCGGAGTGGGATATTGTGAATTAGGGGAGTGGGATGTTGTGATTTAGCGGAGTGGGATATTGTGAATTAGGGGAGTGGTATGTTGTGAATTAGGGGAGTGGGATATTGTGAATTAGGGGAGTGGGATATTGTGAATTAGGAGAGTGGTATATTGTGAATTAGGGGAGTGGGATGTTGTGAATTAGGGGAGTGAGATGTTGTGAATTAGGGGAGGGGAAAATTGTGAATTAGGGGAGTGGGATGTTGTGAATTAGATGAGTGGGATATTGTGAATTAGGGGAGTGGGATATTGTTTATTAAGGGAGTGGGATGTTGTGAATTCGAGGAGTGGGTTATTGTGAATTAGGGGAGTGGGATATTGTGAATTAGGGGAGTGGGATGTTGTGAATTAGGGGATTGGGATGTTGTGAATTAGGGGAGTGGGATATTGTGAATTTGGGGAATGGGATATTGTGAATTAGGGGAGTGCGATGTTGTGAATTAGGGGAGTGGGATATTGTGAATTAGGGGAGTGGGATGTTGTGAATTAGGGGAGTGGGATATTGTGAATTAGGGGACTGGGATATTGTGAATTAGACGAGTGGGATGTTGTGAATTGGGGAGTGGGATATTGTGAATTAGGGGAGTGGGATATTGTGAATTAGAGGAGTGGGTTATTGTGAATTAGGGAAGTGGGATATTGTGAATTAGAGGAGTGGGATATTGTGAATTAGGGGAGTGGGATGTTGTGAATTAGGGGAATGGGATATTTTGAATTAGGGGAGTGGGATATTGTGAATTAGGGGAGTGGGATATTGTGAATTAGGGGAGTGGATGTTGTGAATTAGCGGAGTGGGATATTGTGAATTAGGGGAGTGGGATGTTGTGAATTAGTGGAGTGGGATGTTGTGAATTAGGGGAGTGGGATATTGTGAATTAGGAGAGTGGGATGTTGTGATTTAGAGGAGTGGGATATTGTGAATTAGGGGAGTGGGATATTGTGAATTAGCGGAGTGGGAAACAGTGAATTAGGGGAGTGGGATATTGTGAATTAGGGGAGTGGGATATTGTGAATTAGGGGAGTGGATGTTGTGAATTATAGGAGTGGGATATTGTGAATTAGGGGAGTGGGATATTGTGAATTAGGGGAGTGGGATGTTGTGAATTAGGGGAATGGGATATTGTGAATTAGGGGAGTGGGATATTGTGAATTAGGGGAGTGGATTTTGTGAATTAGCGGAGTGGGATATTGTGAATTAGGGAAGTGGGATGTTGTGAATTAGGGGAGTGGGATGTTGTGAATTAGGGGAGTGGGATGTTGTGAATTAGCGGAGTGGGAATTAGTGAATTAGGGGAGTGGGATATTGTGAATTAGGGGAGTGGGATGTTGTGAATTAGCGGAGTGGGAAACAGTGAATTAGGGGAGTGGGATATTATGAATTAGGGGAGTGGGATATTGTGAATTAGGGGAGTGGGATATTATGAATTAGGGGAGTGGGATGTTGTGAATTAGGGGAGTGGGATGTTGTGAATTAGCGGAGTGGGAAATAGTGAATTAGGGGAGTGGTATATTGTGAATTAGGGGAGTGGGATATTGTGAATTAGGGGAGTGGGATATTGTGAATTAGGGGAGTGGATGTTGTGAATTAGCGGAGTGGGATATTGTGAATTAGGGGAGTGGGATATTGTGAATTAGGGGAGTGGGATATTGTGAATTAGAGGAGTGGGATATAGTGAATTAGGGGAGTGGGATATTGTGAATTAGGGGAGTGGGATATTGTGAATTAGGGGAGTGGGATGTTGTGATTTAGCGGAGTGGGATGTTGTGAATTAGGGAGTGGGATATTGTGAATTAGGGGAGTGGGATATTGTGAATTAGGGGAGTGGGATGTTGTGATTTAGCGGAGTGGGATATTGTGAATTAGGGGAGTGGGATGTTGTGATTTAGCGGAGTGGGATATTGTGAATTAGGTGAGTGGTATGTTGTGAATTAGGGGAGTGGGATATTGTGAATTAGGGGAGTGGGATATTGTGAATTAGGAGAGTGGTATATTGTGAATTAGGGGAGTGGGATGTTGTGAATTAGGGGAGTGAGATGTTGTGAATTAGGGGAGGGGAAAATTGTGAATTAGGGGAGTGGGATGTTGTGAATTAGATGAGTGGGATATTGTGAATTAGGGGAGTGGGATATTGTTTATTAAGGGAGTGGGATGTTGTGAATTCGAGGAGTGGGTTATTGTGAATTAGGGGAGTGGGATATTGTGAATTAGGGGAGTGGGATGTTGTGAATTAGGGGATTGGGATGTTGTGAATTAGGGGAGTGGGATATTGTGAATTAGGGGAATGGGATATTGTGAATTAGGGGAGTGCGATGTTGTGAATTAGGGGAGTGGGATATTGTGAATTAGGGGAGTGGGATGTTGTGAATTAGGGGAGTGGGATATTGTGAATTAGGGGAATGGGATATTGTGAATTAGACGAGTGGGATGTTGTGAATTGGGGAGTGGGATATTGTGAATTAGGGGAGTGGGATATTGTGAATTAGAGGAGTGGGTTATTGTGAATTAGGGAAGTGGGATATTGTGAATTAGAGGAGTGGGATATTGTGAATTAGCGGAGTGGGAAACAGTGAATTAGGGGAGTGGGATATTGTGAATGAGGGGAGTGGGATATTGTTTATTGAGGGAGTGGGATGTTGTGAATTCGAGGAGTGGGTTATTGTGAATTAGGGGAGTGGGATATTGTGAATTAGGGGAGTGGGATGTTGTGAAATTAGGGGATTGGGATGTTGTGAATTAGGGGAGTGGGATATTGTGAATTAGGGGAATGGGATATTGTGAATTAGGGGAGTGCGATGTTGTGAATTAGGGGAGTGGGATATTGTGAATTAGGGGAGTGGGATGTTGTGAATTAGGGGAGTGGGATATTGTGAATTAGGGGACTGGGATATTGTGAATTAGACGAGTGGGATGTTGTGAATTGGGGAGTGGGATATTGTGAATTAGGGGAGTGGGATATTGTGAATTAGAGGAGTGGGTTATTGTGAATTAGGGAAGTGGGATATTGTGAATTAGAGGAGTGGGATATTGTGAATTAGCGGAGTGGGAAACAGTGAATTAGGGGAGTGGGATATTGTGAATTAGGGGAGTGGGATATTGTGAATTAGGGGAGTGGATGTTGTGAATTAGGGGAGTGGGATATTGTGAATTAGGGGAGTGGGATATTGTGAATTAGGGGAGTGGGATGTTGTGAATTAGGGGAATGGGATATTGTGAATTAGGGGAGTGGGATATTGTGAATTAGGGGAGTGGGATATTGTGAATTAGGGGAGTGGATGTTGTGAATTAGCGGAGTGGGATATTGTGAATTAGGGGAGTGGGATGTTGTGAATTAGTGTAGTGGGATGTTGTGAATTAGGGGAGTGGGATATTGTGAATTAGGAGAGTGGGATGTTGTGAATTAGAGGAGTGGGATATTGTGAATTAGGGGAGTGGGATATTGTGAATTAGCGGAGTGGGAAACAGTGAATTAGGGGAGTGGGATATTGTGAATTAGGGGAGTGGGATATTGTGAATTAGGGGAGTGGATGTTGTGAATTAGGGGAGTGGGATATTGTGAATTAGGGGAGTGGGATATTGTGAATTAGGGGAGTGGGATGTTGTGAATTAGGGGAATGGGATATTGTGAATTAGGGGAGTGGGATATTGTGAATTAGGGGAGTGGATTTTGTGAATTAGCGGAGTGGGATATTGTGAATTAGGGGAGTGGGATGTTGTGAATTAGGGGAGTGGGATGTTGTGAATTAGGGGAGTGGGATGTTGTGAATTAGCGGAGTGGGAATTAGTGAATTAGGGGAGTGGGATATTGTGAATTAGGGGAGTGGGATGTTGTGAATTAGCGGAGTGGGAAACAGTGAATTAGGGGAGTGGGATATTATGAATTAGGGGAGTGGGATGTTGTGAATTAGCGGAGTGGGAAATAGTGAATTAGGGGAATGGGATATTGTGAATTAGCGGAGTGGGAAATAGTGAATTCGGGGATTGGGATATTGTGAATTAGGGGAGTGGGATATTGTGAATTAGGGGAGTGGGATATTGTGAATTAGGGGAGTGGGATGTTGTGAATTAGTGGAGTGGGATGTTGTGAATTAGCGGAGTGGGAAATAGTGAATTAGGGGAGTGGGATATTATGAATTAGGGGAGTGGGATGTTGTGAATTAGGGGAGTGGGATGTTGTGAATTAGCGGAGTGGGAAATAGTGAATTAGGGGAGTGGTATATTGTGAATTAGGGGAGTGGGATATTGTGAATTAGGGTAGTGGGATATTGTGAATTAGGGGAGTGGATGTTGTGAATTAGCGGAGTGGGATATTGTGAATTTTGGGAGTGGGTATTTGTGAATTAGGGGAGTGGGATATTGTGAATTAGAGGAGTGGCATATAGTGAATTAGGGGAGTGGGATATTGTGAATTAGGGGAGTGGATATTGTGAATTAGGGGAGTGGGATGTTGTGATTTAGCGGAGTGGGATGTTGTGAATTAGGGGAGTGGGATATTGTGAATTAGGGGAGTGGGAGATTGTGAATTAGGGGAGTGGGATGTTGTGATTTAGCGGAGTGGGATATTGTGAATTAGGGGAGTGGTATGTTGTGAATTAGGGGAGTGGGATATTGTGAATTAGGGGAGTGGGAGATTGTGAATTAGGGGAGTGGGATATTGTGAATTAGGGGAGTGGGAGATTGTGAATTAGGGGAGTGGGATGTTGTGATTTAGCGGAGTGGGATATTGTGAATTAGGGGAGTGGTATGTTGTGAATTAGGGGAGTGGGATATTGTGAATTAGGGGAGTGGGATATTGTGAATTAGGAGAGTGGTATATTGTGAATTAGGGGAGTGGGATGTTGTGAATTAGGGGAGTGAGATGTTGTGAATTAGGGGAGGGGAAAATTGTGAATTAGGGGAGTGGGATGTTGTGAATTAGATGAGTGGGATATTGTGAATTAGGGGAGTGGGATATTGTTTATTAAGGGAGTGGGATGTTGTGAATTCGAGGAGTGGGTTATTGTGAATTAGGGGAGTGGGATATTGTGAATTAGGGGAGTGGGATGTTGTGAATTAGGGGATTGGGATGTTGTGAATTAGGGGAGTGGGATATTGTGAATTAGGGGAATGGGATATTGTGAATTAGGGGAGTGCGATGTTGTGAATTAGGGGAGTGGGATATTGTGAATTAGGGGAGTGGGATGTTGTGAATTAGGGGAGTGGGATATTGTGAATTAGGGGACTGGGATATTGTGAATTAGACGAGTGGGATGTTGTGAATTGGGGAGTGGGATATTGTGAATTAGGGGAGTGGGATATTGTGAATTAGAGGAGTGGGTTATTGTGAATTAGGGAAGTGGGATATTGTGAATTAGAGGAGTGGGATGTTGTGAATTAGCGGAGTGGGATATTGTGAATTAGGGGAGTGGGATATTGTGAATTAGGGGAGTGGATGTTGTGAATTAGCGGATTGGGATATTGTGAATTAGGGGAGTGGGATGTTGTGAATTAGTGGAGTGGGATGTTGTGAATTAGGGGAGTGGGATATTGTGAATTAGGAGAGTGGGATGTTGTGAATTAGAGGAGTGGGATATTGTTAATTAGCGGAGTGGGATGTTGTGAATTAGGGGAATGGGATATTGTGAATTAGGGGAGTGGGATATTGTGAATTAGGGGAGTGGATGTTGTGAATTAGCGGAGTGGGATGTTGTGAATTAGGGGAGTGCGATATTGTGAATTAGGGGAGTGGGATGTTGTGAATTAGGGGAGTGGGATGTTGTGAATTAGCGGAGTGGGAAATAGTTAATTAGGGGAGTGGGATATTGTGAATTAGGGGAGTGGGATGTTGTGAATTAGCGGAGTGGGAAATAGTGAATTAGGGGAGTGGGATATTATGAATTAGGGGAGTGGGATGTTGTGAATTAGGGGAGTGGGATGTTGTGAATTCGCGGAGTGGGAAATAGTGAATTAGGGGAGTGGGATATTATGAATTAGGGGAGTGGGATGTTGTGAATTAGGGGAGTGGGATGTTGTGAATTAGCGGAGTGGGAAATAGTGAATTAGGGGAGTGGGATATTGTGAATTAGGGGAGTGGGATATTGTGAATTAGGGGAGTGGGATATTGTGAATTAGGGGAGTGGATGTTGTGAATTAGCGGAGTGGGATATTGTGAATTAGGGGAGTGGTATGTTGTGAATTAGGGGAGTGGGATATTGTGAATTAGGGGAGTGGGATATTGTGAATTAGGAGAGTGGAATATTGTGAATTTGGGGAGTGGGATGTTGTGAATTAGGGGAGTGAGATGTTGTGAATTAGGGGAGTGGGATATTGTGAATTGGGGGAGTGGGATATTGTGAATTAGGGGAGTGGGATGTTGTGAATTAGAGGAGTGGGATATTGTGAATTAGGGGAGTGGGATATTGTTTATTAGGGGAGTGGGATATTGTTAATTAGGGGAGTGGGATATTGTGAATTAGAGGAGTGGGATGTTGTGAATTAGGGGAGTGGGATATTGTGAATTAGGAGAGTGGGATATTGTGAATTAAGGGAGTGGGATGTTGTGAATTAGGGGAGTGGGATATTGTGAATTAGGGGAGTGGGATATTGTGAATTAGAGGAGTGGGATATTGTGAATTAGGGGAGTGGGATGTTGTGAATTAGGGGAGTGGGATGTTGTGAATTAGGGGAGTGGGATATTGTGAATTGGGGAGTGGGATATTGTGAATTAGGGGAGTGGGATATTGTGAATTAGAGGAGTGGGTTATTGTGAATTAGAGGAGTGGGAGGTTGTGAATTAGCGGAGTGGGATATTGTGAATTAGGGGAGTGGGATATTGTGAATTATGGGATTGTGATATTGTTAATTAGCGGAGTGGGATGTTGTGAATTAGGGGAGTGGGATATTGTGAATTAGAGGAGTGGGATGTTGTGAATTAGCGGAGTGGGATATTGTGAATTAGGGGAGTGGGATATCGTTAATTAGCGGAGTGGGATGTTGTGAATTAGAGGAGTGGGATGTAGTGAATTAGGGGAGTGGGATGTTGTGAATTAGGGGAGTGGGATATTGTGAATTAGGGGAGTGGGATATTGTGAATTAGCGGAGTGGGATATTGTGAATTAGCGGAGTGGGATGTTGTGAATTAGCGGAGTGGGATGTTGTGAATTAGCGGAGTGGGATGTTGTGAATTAGTGGAGTGGGATGTTGTGAATTAGCGGATTGGGATATTGTGAATTAGGGGAGTGGGATATTGTGAATTAGGGGAGTGGATGTTGTGAATTAGGGGAGTGGGATGTTGTGAATTAGCGGAGTGGGAAATAGTTAATTAGGGGAGTGGGATATTGTGAATTAGGGGAGTGGGATGTTGTGAATTAGCGGAGTAGGAAATAGTGAATTAGGGGAGTGGGATATTATGAATTAGGGGAGTGGGATGTTGTGAATTAGGGGAGTGGGATGTTGTGAATTAGCAGAGTGGGAAATAGTGAATTAGGGGAGTGGGATATTATGAATTAGGGGAGTGGGATGTTGTGAATTAGGGGAGTGGGATGTTGTGAATTAGCGGAGTGGGAAATAGTGAATTAGGGGAGTGGGATGTTGTGAATTAGGGGAGTGGGATATTGTGAATTAGGGGAGTGGGATATTGTGAATTAGGGGAGTGGATGTTGTGAATTAGCGGAGTGGGATATTGTGAATTAGGGGAGTGGTATGTTGTGAATTAGGGGAGTGGGATATTGTGAATTAGGGGAGTGGGATATTGTGAATTAGGAGAGTGAGATGTTGTGAATTAGGGGAGTGGGATATCGTGAATTAGGGGAGTGGGATATTGTTTATTAGGGGAGTGGGATATTGTTAATTAGGGGAGTGGGATGTTGTGAATTAGAGGAGTGGGATGTTGTGAATTACGGGAGTGGGATATTGTGAATTAGGAGACTGGGATATTGTGAATTAAGGGAGTGGGATGTTGTGAATTAGGGGAGTGGGATATTGTTAATTAGGGGAGTGGGATATTGTGAATTAGAGGAGTGGGATGTAGTGAATTAGGGGAGTGGAATATTGTTAATTAGGGGAGTGGGATATTGTGAATTAGTGGAGTGGGATATTGTGAATTAGTGGAGTGGGATGTTGTGAATTAGGGGAGTGGGATGTTGTAAATTAGGGGACTGGGATATCGTGAATTAGGGGAGTGGGATATTGTTTATTAGGGGAGTGGGATATTGTTAATTAGGGGAGTGGGATGTTGTGAATTAGAGGAGTGGGATGTTGTGAATTAGGGGAGTGGGATATTGTGAATTAGGAGACTGGGATATTGTGAATTAAGGGAGTGGGATGTTGTGAATTAGGGGAGTGGGATATTGTTAATTAGGGGAGTGGGATATTGTGAATTAGAGGAGTGGGATGTTGTGAATTAGGGGAGTGGGATATTGTTAATTAGGGGAGTGGGATATTGTGAATTAGTGGAGTGGGATATTGTGAATTAGTGGAGTGGGATGTTGTGAATTAGGGGAGTGGGATGTTGTAAATTAGCGGAGTGGGATATTGTGAATTAGAGGAGTGGGATATTGTGAATTAGGGGAGTGGGATGTTGTGAATTAGGGGAGTGGGATGTTGTGAATTAGGGGAGTGGGATATTGTGAATTGGGGAGTGGGATATTGTGAATTAGGGGAGTGGGATATTGTGAATTAGAGGAGTGGGTTATTGTGAATTAGGGAAGAGGGATGTTGTGAATTAGCGGAGTGGGATGTTGTGAATTCGCGGAGTGGGATGTTGTGAATTAGGGGAGTGGGATGTTGTGAATTAGTGGAGTGGGATGTTGTGAATTAGCGGATTGGGATATTGTGAATTAGGGGAGTGGGATATTGTGAATTAGGGGAGTGGATGTTGTGAATTAGCGGAGTGGGATAT
This sequence comes from Pristiophorus japonicus, assembly GCF_044704955.1. Lineage (NCBI taxonomy): Eukaryota > Metazoa > Chordata > Chondrichthyes > Pristiophoridae > Pristiophorus > Pristiophorus japonicus. The sequence continues at coordinate 517,997 of NW_027254312.1, forward strand.
TGTGAATTAGGGGAGTGGGATGTTGTGAATTAGTGGAGTGGGATGTTGTGAATTAGGGGAGTGGGATATTGTGAATTAGGAGAGTGGGATGTTGTGAATTAGAGTAGTGGGATATTGTGAATTAGGGGAGTGGGATATTGTGAATTAGCGGAGTGGGAAACAGTGAATTAGGGGAGTGGGATATTGTGAATTAGGGGAGTGGGATATTGTGAATTAGGGGAGTGGATGTTGTGAATTAGGGGAGTGGGATATTGTGAATTAGGGGAGTGGGATATTGTGAATTAGGGGAGTGGGATGTTGTGAATTAGGGGAATGGGATATTGTGAATTAGGGGAGTGGGATATTGTGAATTAGGGGAGTGGATGTTGTGAATTAGCGGAGTGGGATATTGTGAATTAGGGGAGTGGGATATTGTGAATTAGGGGAGTGGGATGTTGTGAATTAGGGGAGTGGGATGTTGTGAATTAGCGGAGTGGGAATTAGTGAATTAGGGGAGTGGGATATTGTGAATTAGGGGAGTGGGATGTTGTGAATTAGCGGAGTGGGAAACAGTGAATTAGGGGAGTGGGATATTATGAATTAGGGGAGTGGGATGTTGTGAATTAGCGGAGTGGGAAATAGTGAATTAGGGGAATGGGATATTGTGAATTAGCGGAGTGGGAAATAGTGAATTCGGGGATTGGGATATTGTGAATTAGGGGAGTGGGATATTGTGAATTAGGGGAGTGGGATATTGTGAATTAGGGGAGTGGGAAGTTGTGAATTAGGGGAGATGGATGTTGTGAATTAGCGGAGTGGGAAATAGTGAATTAGGGGAGTGGGATATTATGAATTAGGGGAGTGGGATGTTGTGAATTAGCGGAGTGGGAAATAGTGAATTAGGGGAGTGGTATATTGTGAATTAGGGGAGTGGGATATTGTGAATTAGGGGAGTGGGATATTGTGAATTAGGGGAGTGGATGTTGTGAATTAGCGGAGTGGGATATTGTGAATTAGGGGAGTGGGATATTGTGAATTAGGGGAGTGGGATATTGTGAATTAGAGGAGTGGGATATAGTGAATTAGGGGAGTGGGATATTGTGAATTAGGGGAGTGGGATATTGTGAATTAGGGGAGTGGGATGTTGTGATTTAGCGGAGTGGGATGTTGTGAATTAGGGAGTGGGATATTGTGAATTAGGGGAGTGGGATATTGTGAATTAGGGGAGTGGGATGTTGTGATTTAGCGGAGTGGGATATTGTGAATTAGGAGAGTGGTATATTGTGAATTAGGGGAGTGGGATGTTGTGAATTAGGGGAGTGAGATGTTGTGAATTAGGGGAGGGGAAAATTGTGAATTAGGGGAGTGGGATGTTGTGAATTAGATGAGTGGGATATTGTGAATTAGGGGAGTGGGATATTGTTTATTAAGGGAGTGGGATGTTGTGAATTCGAGGAGTGGGTTATTGTGAATTAGGGGAGTGGGATATTGTGAATTAGGGGAGTGGGATGTTGTGAATTAGGGGATTGGGATGTTGTGAATTAGGGGAGTGGGATATTGTGAATTAGGGGAATGGGATATTGTGAATTAGGGGAGTGCGATGTTGTGAATTAGGGGAGTGGGATATTGTGAATTAGGGGAGTGGGATGTTGTGAATTAGGGGAGTGGGATATTGTGAATTAGGGGACTGGGATATTGTGAATTAGACGAGTGGGATGTTGTGAATTGGGGAGTGGGATATTGTGAATTAGGGGAGTGGGATATTGTGAATTAGAGGAGTGGGTTATTGTGAATTAGGGAAGTGGGATATTGTGAATTAGAGGAGTGGGATATTGTGAATTAGCGGAGTGGGAAACAGTGAATTAGGGGAGTGGGATATTGTGAATTAGGGGAGTGGGATATTGTGAATTAGGGGAGTGGATGTTGTGAATTAGGGGAGTGGGATATTGTGAATTAGGGGAGTGGGATATTGTGAATTAGGGGAGTGGGATGTTGTGAATTAGGGGAATGGGATATTGTGAATTAGGGGAGTGGGATATTGTGAATTAGGGGAGTGGATGTTGTGAATTAGCGGAGTGGGATATTGTGAATTAGGGGAGTGGGATGTTGTGAATTAGTGGAGTGGGATGTTGTGAATTAGGGGAGTGGGATATTGTGAATTAGGAGAGTGGGATGTTGTGAATTAGAGGAGTGGGATATTGTGAATTAGGGGAGTGGGATATTGTGAATTAGCGGAGTGGGAAACAGTGAATTAGGGGAGTGGGATATTGTGAATTAGGGGAGTGGGATATTGTGAATTAGGGGAGTGGGATATTGTGAATTAGGGGAGTGAGATATTGTGAATTAGGGGAGTGGGATGTTGTGAATTAGGGGAATGGGATATTGTGAATTAGGGGAGTGGGATATTGTTAATTAGGGGAGTGGATTTTGTGAATTAGCGGAGTGGGATATTGTGAATTAGGGGAGTGGGATGTTGTGAATTAGGGGAGTGGGATGTTGTGAATTAGCGGAGTGGGAATTAGTGAATTAGGGTAGTGGGATATTGTGAATTAGGGGAGTGGGATGTTGTGAATTAGCGGAGTGGGAAACAGTGAATTAGGGGAGTGGGATATTATGAATTAGGGGAGTGGGATGTTGTGAATTAGCGGAGTGGGAAATAGTGAATTAGGGGAATGGGATATTGTGAATTAGCGGAGTGGGAAATAGTGAATTCGGGGATTGGGATATTGTGAATTAGGGGAGTGGGATATTGTGAATTAGGGGAGTGGGATATTGTGAATTAGGGGAGTGGGATGTTGTGAATTAGGGGAGTGGGATGTTGTGAATTAGCGGAGTGGGAAATAGTGAATTAGGGGAGTGGGATATTATGAATTAGGGGAGTGGGATGTTGTGAATTAGGGGAGTGGGATGTTGTGAATTAGCTGAGTGGGAAATAGTGAATTAGGGGAGTGGTATATTGTGAATTAGGGGAGTGGGATATTGTGAATTAGGGGAGTGGGATATTGTGAATTAGGGGAGTGGATGTTGTGAATTAGCGGAGTGGGATATTGTGAATTAGGGGAGTGGGATATTGTGAATTAGGGGAGTGGGATATTGTGAATTAGAGGAGTGGCATATAGTGAATTAGGGGAGTGGGATATTGTGAATTAGGGGAGTGGGATATTGTGAATTAGGGGAGTGGGATGTTGTGATTTAGCGGAGTGGGATGTTGTGAATTAGGGGAGTGGGATATTGTGAATTAGGGGAGTGGGAGATTGTGAATTAGGGGAGTGGGATGTTGTGATTTAGCGGAGTGGGATATTGTGAATTAGGGGAGTGGGATGTTGTGATTTAGCGGAGTGGGATATTGTGAATTAGGGGAGTGGTATGTTGTGAATTAGGGGAGTGGGATATTGTGAATTAGGGGAGTGGGATATTGTGAATTAGGAGAGTGGTATATTGTGAATTAGGGGAGTGGGATGTTGTGAATTAGGGGAGTGAGATGTTGTGAATTAGGGGAGGGGAAAATTGTGAATTAGGGGGAGTGGGATGTTGTGAATTAGATGAGTGGGATATTGTGAATTAGGGGAGTGGGATATTGTTTATTAAGGGAGTGGGATGTTGTGAATTCGAGGAGTGGGTTATTGTGAATTAGGGGAGTGGGATATTGTGAATTAGGGGAGTGTGATGTTGTGAATTAGGGGATTGGGATGTTGTGAATTAGGGGAGTGGGATATTGTGAATTAGGGGAATGGGATATTGTGAATTAGGGGAGTGCGATGTTGTGAATTAGGGGAGTGGGATATTGTGAATTAGGGGAGTGGGATGTTGTGAATTAGGGGAGTGGGATATTGTGAATTAGGGGACTGGGATATTGTGAATTAGACGAGTGGGATGTTGTGAATTGGGGAGTGGGATATTGTGAATTAGGGGAGTGGGATATTGTGAATTAGAGGAGTGGGTTATTGTGAATTAGGGAAGTGGGATATTGTGAATTAGAGGAGTGGGATGTTGTGAATTAGCGGAGTGGGATATTGTGAATTAGGGGAGTGGGATATTGTTAATTAGCGGAGTGGGATGTTGTGAATTAGGGGAGTGGGATATTGTGAATTAGAGGAGTGGGATGTTGTGAATTCGCGGAGTGGGAAATAGTGAATTAGGGGATTGGGATATTGTGAATTAGGGGAGTGGGATATTGTGAATTAGGGGAGTGGGATGTTGTGAATTAGGGGAGTGGGATGTTGTGAATTAGCGGAGTGGGAAATAGTGAATTAAGGGAGTGGGATATTATGAATTAGGGGAGTGGGATGTTGTGAATGAGGGGAGTGGGATGTTGTGAATTAGCGGAGTGGGAAATAGTGAATTAGGGGAGTGGTATATTGTGAATTAGGGGAGTGGGATATTGTGAATTAGGGGAGTGGGATATTGTGAATTAGGGGAGTGGATGTTGTGAATTAGCGGAGTGGGATATTGTGAATTAGGGGAGTGGGATATTATGAATTAGGGGAGTGGGATATTGTGAATTAGAGGAGTGGGATATAGTGAATTAGGGGAGTGGGATATTGTGAATTAGTGGAGTGGGATGTTGTGATTTAGCGGAGTGGGATGTTGTGAATTAGGGGAGTGGGATATTGTGAATTAGGGGAGTGGGATATTGTGAATTAGGGGAGTGGGATGTTGTGATTTAGCGGAGTGGGATATTGTGAATTAGGGGAGTGGGATGTTGTGATTTAGCGGAGTGGGATATTGTGAATTAGGGGAGTGGTATGTTGTGAATTAGGGGAGTGGGATATTATGAATTAGGGGAGTGGGATATTGTGAATTAGGAGAGTGGGATATTGTGAATTAGGGGAGTGGGATGTTGTGAATTAGGGGAGTGAGATGTTGTGAATTCGGGGAGGGGAAAATTGTGAATTAGGGGAGTGGGATATTGTGAATTAGGGGAGTGGGATGTTGTGAATTAGATGAGTGGGAATTTGTGAATTAGGGGAGTGGGATATTGTTTATTAAGGGAGTGGGATGTTGTGAATTCGAGGAGTGGGTTATTGTGAAGTAGGGGAGTGGGATATTGTGAATTAGGGGAGTGGGATGTTGTGAATTAGGGGATTGGGATGTTGTGAATTAGGGGAGTGGGATATTGTGAATTAGGGGAATGGGATATTGTGAATTAGGGGAGTGCGATGTTGTGAATTAGGGGAGTGGGATGTTGTGAATTAGGGGAGTGGGATATTGTGAATTAGGGGACTGGGATATTGTGAATTAGAGGAGTGGGGTGTTGTGAATTGGGGAGTGGGATATTGTGAATTAGGGGAGTGGTATATTGTGAATTAGAGGAGTAGGTTATTGTGAATTAGGGAAGTGGAATATTGTGAATTAGCGGAGTGGGATGTTGTGAATTAGCGGAGTGGGATATTGTGAATTAGGGGAGTGGGATATTGTTAATTAGCGGAGTGGGATGTTGTGAATTCGGGGAGTGGGATATTGTGAATTAGAGGAGTGGGATGTTGTGAATTAGCGGAGTGGGATATTGTGAATTAGGGGAGTGGGATATCGTTAATTAGCGGAGCGGGATGTTGTGAATTAGGGGAGTGGGATGTTGTGAATAAGGGGAGTGGGATGTTGTGATTTAGCGGAGTGGGATATTGTGAATTTGGGGAGTGGGATATTGTGAATTAGGGGAGTGGGATATTGTGAATTAGGGGAGTGGGATATAGTGAATTAGGGGAGTGGGATGTTGTGAATTAGGGGAGTGGGATATTGTGAATTAGGGGAGTGGGATATTGTGAATTAGCGGAGTGGGATGTTGTGAATTAGGGGAGTGGGATGTTGTGATTTAGCGGAGTGGGATGTTGTGAATTAGGGGAGTGGGATGTTGTGAATTAGGGGAGTGGGATGTTGTGAATTAGGGGAGTGGGATGTTGTGATTTAGCGGAGTGGGATATTGTGAATTAGCGGAGTGGGATATTGTGAATTAGGGGAGTGGGATATTATGAACTGGGGGAGTGGGATATTGTGAATTAGAGGAGTGGGATATAGTGAATTAGGGCAGTGGGATATTGTGAATTAGGGGAGTGGGATGTTGTGATTTAGCGGAGTGGGATGTTGTGAATTAGGGGAGTGGGATATTGTGAATTAGGGGAGTGGGATATTGTGAATTAGGGGAGTGGGATGTTGTGATTTAGCGGAGTGGGATATTGTGAATTAGGGGAGTGGGATGTTGTGATTTAGCGGAGTGGGATATTGTGAATTAGGGGAGTGGTATGTTGTGAATTAGGGGAGTGGAATATTGTGAATTAGAGGAGTGGGATATTGTGAATTAGGAGAGTGGGATATTGTGAATTAGGGGAGTGGGATGTTGTGAATTAGGGGAGTGAGATGTTGTGAATTCGGAGAGGGGAAAATTGTGAATTAGGGGAGTGGGATATTGTGAATTAGGGGAGTGGGATGTTGTGAATTAGATGAGTGGGATATTGTGAATTAGGGGAGTGGGATATTGTTTATTAAGGGAGTGGGATGTTGTGAATTCGAGGAGTGGGTTATTGTGAATTAGGGGAGTGGGATATTGTGAATTAGGGGAGTGGGATATTGTGAATTAGGGGAGTGGGATGTTGTGAATTAGGGGATTGGGATGTTGTGAATTAGGGGAGTGGGATATTGTGAATTAGGGGAATGGGGATATTGTGAATTAGGGGAGTGCGATGTTGTGAATTAGGGGAGTGGGATATTGTGAATTAGGGGAGTGGGATGTTGTGAATTAGGGGAGTGGGATATTGTGATTTAGGGGACTGGGATATTGTGAATTAGAGGAGTGGGGTGTTGTGAATTGGGGAGTGGGATATTGTGAATTAGGGGAGTGGTATATTGTGAATTAGAGGAGTGGGTTATTGTGAATTAGGGAAGTGCAATATTGTGAATTAGAGGAGTGGGATGTTGTGAATTAGCGGAGTGGGATATTGTGAATTAGGGGAGTGGGATATTGTTAATTAGCGGAGTGGGATGTTGTGAATTAGGGGAGTGGGATATTGTGAATTAGAGGAGTGGGATGTTGTGAATTAGAGGAGTGGGATATTGTGAATTAGGGGAGTGGGATATCGTTAATTAGCGGAGCGGGATGTTGTGAATTAGGGGAGTGGGATGTTGTGAATTAGGGGAGTGGGATATTGGGAATTAGGGGAGTGGGATATTGTGAATTAGCGGAGTGCGATGTTGTGAATTAGGGGAGTGGGATGTTGTGATTTAGCGGAGTGGGATGTTGTGAATTAGGGGAGTGGGATGTTGTGAATTAGGGGAGTGGGATGTTGTGATTTAGCGGAGTGGGATATTGTGAATTTGGGGAGTGGGATATTGTGAATTAGGGGAGTGGGATATTGTGAATTAGGGGAGTGGGATATTGTGAATTAGGGGAGTGGGATATTGTGAATTAGGGGAGTGGGATGTTGTGATTTAGCGGAGTGGGATGTTGTGAATTAGGGGAGTGGGATATTGTGAATTAGGGGAGTGGGATATTGTGAATTAGGGGAGTGGGATGTTGTGATTTAGCGGAGTGGGATATTGTGAATTAGGGGAGTGGGATATTGTGAATTAGGGGAGTGGGATATAGTGAATTAGGGGAGTGGGATATTGTGAATTAGGGGAGTGGGATATTGTGAATTAGGGGAGTGGGATGTTGTGATTTAGCGGAGTGGGATGTTGTGAATTGGGGGAGTGGGATATTGTGAATTAGGGGAGTGGGATATTGTGAATTCGGGGAGTGGGATGTTGTGATTTAGCGGAGTGGGATATTGTGAATTAGGGGAGTGGGATGTTGTGATTTAGCGGAGTGGGATATTGTGAATTAGGGGAGTGGTATGTTGTGAATTAGGGGAGTGGGATATTGTGAATTAGGGGAGTGGGATATTGTGAATTAGGAGAGTGGGATATTGTGAATTAGGGAAGTGGGATGTTGTGAATTAGGGGAGTGAGATGTTGTGAATTAGGGGAGGGGAAAATTGTGAATTAGAGGAGTGGGATATTGTGAATTAGGGGAGTGGGATGTTGTGAATTAGAGGAGTGGGATATTGTGAATTAGGGGAGTGGGATATTGTTTATTAAGGGAGTGGGATGTTGTGAATTCGAGGAGTGGGATATTGTGAATTAGGGGAGTGGGATGTTGTGAATTAGGGGAGTAGTGGGATGTTGTGAATTAGGGGAGTGGGATATTGTGAATTAGGGGAGTGGGATATTGTGAATTAGGGGAGTGGGATATTGTGAATTAGAGGAGTGGGATGTTGTGAATTAGGGGAGTGGGATATTGTGAATTAGAGGAGTGGGATATTGTGAATTAGGGGAGTGGGATATTGTGAATTAGAGGAGTGGGTTATTGTGAATTAGGGAAGTGGGATATTGTGAATTAGAGGAGTGGGATGTTGTGAATTAGCGGAGTGGGATATTGTGAATTAGGGGAGTGGGATATTGTTAATTAGCGGAGTGGGATGTTGTGAATTAGGGGAGTGGGATGTTGTGAATTAGGGGAGTGGGATATTGTGAATTAGTGGAGTGGGATATTGTGAATTCGGGGAGTGGGATATTGTGAATTAGCGGAGTGGGATGTTGTGAATTAGGGGAGTGCGATGTTGTGAATTAGGGGAGTGGGATGTTGTGAATTAGAGGAGTGGGATGTTGTGAATTAGGGGAGTGCGATGTTGTGAATTAGGGGAGTGGGATATTGTGAATTAGAGGAGTGGGATGTTGTGAATTAGGGGAGTGGGATATTGTGAATTAGAGGAGTGGGATATTGTGAATTAGGGGAGTGGGATATTGTGAATTAGAGGAGTGGGTTATTGTGAATTAGGGAAGTGGGATATTGTGAATTAGAGGAGTGGGATGTTGTGAATTAGCGGAGTGGGATATTGTGAATTAGGGGAGTGGCATATTGTTAATTAGCGGAGTGGGATGTGTGAATTAGGGGAGTGGGATGTTGTGAATTAGGGGAGTGGGATATTGTGAATTAGTGGAGTGGGATATTGTGAATTCGGGGAGTGGGATATTGTGAATTAGCGGAGTGGGATGTTGTGAATTAGGGGAGTGCGATGTTGTGAATTAGGGGAGTGGGATGTTGTGAATTAGTGGAGTGGGATGTTGTGAATTAGCGGATTGAGATATTGTGAATTAGGGGAGTGGGATATTGTGAATTAGGGGAGTGGATGTTGTGAATTAGCGGAGTGGGATATTGTGAATTAGGGGAGTGGGATGTTGTGAATTAGTGGAGTAGGATGTTGTGAATTAGGGGAGTGGGATATTGTGAATTAGGAGAGTGGGATGTTGTGAATTAGAGGAGTGGGATATTGTGAATTAGCGGATTGGGATGTTGTGAATTAGGGGAATGGGATATTGTGAATTAGGGGAGTGGGATATTGTGAATTAGGGGAGTGGATGTTGTGAATTAGCGGAGTGGGATATTGTGAATTAGGGAGTGGGATGTTGTGAATTAGGGGAGTGGGATGTTGTGAATTAGCGGAGTGGGAAATAGTGAATTAGGGGAGTGGGATATTGTGAATTAGGGGAGTGGGATATTATGAATTAGGGGAGTGGGATGTTGTGAATTAGGAGAGTGGGATGTTGTGAATTAGGGGAGTGGGATGTTGTGAATTAGGGGAGTGAGATGTTGTGAATTAGGGGAGGGGAAAATTGTGAATTAGGGGAGTGGGATATTGTGAATTAGGGGAGTGGGATGTTGTGAATTAGAGGAGTGGGATATTGTGAATTAGGGGAGTGGGATATTGTTTATTAAGGGAGTGGGATGTTGTGAATTCGAGGAGTGGGATATTGTGAATTAGGAGAGTGGGATGTTGCGAATTAGAGGAGTGAGATATTGTGAATTAGGGGAGTGGGATATTGTGAATTAGGGGAGTGGGATGTTGTGAATTAGGGGAGTGGGATGTTGTGAATTAGGGAGTGGGATGCTGTGAATTAGGGGAGTGGGATATTGTGAATTAGGGGAGTGGGATGTTGTGAATTAGCGGAGTGGGATGTTGTGAATTAGGAGAGTGGGATATTGTGAATTAGGGGAATGGGATATTGTGAATTAGGGGAGTGCGATGTTGTGAATTAGGGGAGTGGGATATTGTGAATTAGGAGAATGGGATATTGTGAATTAGGGGAGTGGGATGTTGTGAATTAGGGGAGTGGGATATTGTTAATTAGGGGAATGGGGAATATTGTGAATTAGGGGAGTGGGATATTGTGAATTAGGGGAGTGGGATGTTGTGAATTAGGGGAGTTGGATGTTGTGAATTAGGGGAGTGGGATATTGTGAATTAGGGGAATGGGATATTGTGAATTAGGGGAGTGCGATGTTGTGAATTAGGGGAGTGGGATAATGTGAATTAGGAGAATGGGATATTGTGAATTAGGGGAGTGGGATGTTTTGAATTAGGGGAGTGGGATGTTGTTAATTAGGGGAGTGGAATATTGTGAATTAGGGGAATGGGGAATATTGTGAATTAGGGGAGTGGGATATTGTGAATTAGGGAAGTGGGATGTTGTGAATTAGGGGAGTGGGATATTGTGAATTAGATGAGTGGGATATTGTTCATTAGGGGAGTGGGATGTTGTGAATTCGGGGAGTGGGATGTTGTGAATTAGAGGAGTGGGATGTTGTGAATTAGGAGAGTGGGACATTGTGAATTCGGGGAGTGGGATGTTGTGAATTCAGGGAATGGGATATTGTGAATTAGAGGAGTGCGATGTTGTGAATTGGGGAGTGGGATATTGTGAATTAGGGGAGTGGGATATTGTGAATTAGAGGAGTTGGTTATTGTGAATTAGTGAAGTGGGATATTGTGAATTAGAGGAGTGGGATGTTGTGAATTAGCGGAGTGGGATGTTGTGAATTAGGGGAGTGGGATATCGTTAATTAGCGGAGTGGGATGTTGTGAATTAGGGGAGTGGGATGTTGTGAATTAGGGGAGTGGGATATTGTGAATTAGGGGAGCGGGATATTGTTAATTCGCGGAGTGGGATGTTGTGAATTAGGGGAGTGGGATATTGTGAATTCGAGGAGTGGCATGTTGTGAATTAGGGGAGTGGGATATTGTGAATTAGGGGAGTGGGATGTTGTGAATTAGGGGAGTGGGATGTTGTGAATTAGGGGAGTGGGATGTTGTGAATTAGTGAGGTGGGATATTGCGAATTAGGGGAGTGGGATATTGTGAATTAGGGGAGTGGATGTTGTGAATTAGCGGAGTGGGATATTGTGAATTAGGGGAGTGGGATGTTGTGAATTAGTGGAGTGGGATGTTGTGAATTAGGGGAGTGGGATATTGTGAATTAGGGGAGTGGGATATTGTGAATTAGAGGAGTGGGATATAGTGAATTAGGGGAGTGGGATATTGTGAATTAGGGGAGTGGGATATTGTGAATTAGGGGAGTGGGATGTTGTGATTTAGCAGAGTGGGATGTTGTGAATTAGGGGAGTGGGATATTGTGAATTAGGGGAGTGGGATATTGTGAATTAGGGGAGTGGGATGTTGTGATTTAGCGGAGTGGGATATTGTGTATTAGGGGAGTGGGATATTGTGAATTAGGGGAGTGGGATATTGTGAATTAGAGGAGTGGGATATAGTGAATTAGGGGAGTGGGATATTGTGAATTAGGGGAGTGGGATATTGTGAATTAGGGGAGTGGGATGTTGTGATTTAGCGGAGTGGGATGTTGTGAATTAGGGGAGTGGGATATTGTGAATTAGGGGAGTGGGATATTGTGAATTAGGGGAGTGGGATGTTGTGATTTAGCGGAGTGGGATATTGTGAATTAGGGGAGTGGGATGTTGTGATTTAGCGGAGTGGGATATTGTGAATTAGGGGAGTGGTATGTTGTGAATTAGCGGAGTGGGATATTGTGAATTAGGGGAGTGGGATATTGTGAATTAGGAGAGTGGGATATTGTGAATTAGGGGAGTGGGATGTTGTGAATTAGGGGAGTGAGATGTTGTGAATTAGGGGAGGGAAAAATTGTGAATTAGGGGAGTGGGATATTGTGAATTAGGGGAGTGGGATGTTGTGAATTAGAGGAGTGGGATATTGTGAATTAGGGGAGTGGGATATTGTTTATTAAGGGAGTGGGATGTTGTGAATTCGAGGAGTGGGATATTTTGAATTAGGAGAGTGGGACGTTGTGAATTAGAGGAGTGGGATATTGTGAATTAGGGGAGTGGGTTATTGGGAATTAGGGAAGTGGGATATTGTGAATTAGAGGTGTGGGATGTTGTGAATTAGCGGAGTGGGATATTGTGAATTAGGGGAGTGGGATATTATGAATTAGGGGAGTGGGATGTTGTGAATTAGGGGAGTGGGAAATAGTGAATTAGGGGATTGGGATATTGTGAATTAGGGGAGTGGGATATTGTGAATTAGGGGAGTGGGATATTGTGAATTAGAGGAGTGGGATGTTGTGAATTAGGGGAGTGGGATGTTGTGAATTAGCGGAGTGGGAAATAGTGAATTAGGGGAGTGCGATATTGTGAATTAGGGGAGTGGGATATTGTGAATTAGGGGAGTGGGATATTGTGAATTAGGGGAGTGGATGTTGTGAATTAGCAGAGTGGGATATTGTGAATTAGGGGAGTGGGATATTGTGAATTAGGAGAGTGGGATATTGTGAAGTGGGATATTGTGAATTAGGGGAGTGGGATGTTGTGATTTAGCGGAGTGGGATGTTGTGAATTAGGGGAGTGGGATATTGTGAATTAGGGGAGTGGGATATTGTGAATTAGGGGAGTGGGATGTTGTGATTTAGCGGAGTGGGATATTGTGAATTAGGGGAGTGGGATGTTGTGATTTAGCGGAGTGGGATATTGTGAATTGGGGGAGTGGTATGTTGTGAATTAGGGGAGTGGGATATTGTGAATTAGGAGAGTAGGATATTGTGAATTTGGAGAGTGGGATATTGTGAATTAGGGGAGTGGGATGGTGTGAATTAGGGGAGCGAGATGTTGTGAATTAGGGGAGGGGATAATTGTGAATAAGGGGAGTGGGATATTGTGAATTAGGGGAGTGGGATGTTGTGAATTAGAGGAGTGGGATATTGTGAATTAGGGGAGTGGAATATTGTTTATTAAGGGAGTGGGATGTTGTGAATTCGAGGAGTGGGATATTGTGAATTAGGAGAGTGGGATATTGTGAATTAGGGGAGTGGGATGTTGTGAATTAAGGGAGTGGGATGTTGTGAATTAGGGGAGTGGGATGTTGTGAATTAGGGGAGTGGGATATTGTGAATTAGGGGAGTGGGATGTTGTGAATTAGGGGAGTGGGATGTTGTGAATTAGGGGAATGGGATATTGTGAATTAGCGGAGTGGAATGTTGTGAATTAGGGGAGTGCGATGTTGTGAATTAGGGGAGTGGGATAATGGGAATTAGGAGAATGGGATATTGTGAATTAGGGGAGTGGGATGTTGTGAATTAGGGGAGTGGGATGTTGTGAATTAGGGGAGTGGAATATTGTGAATTAGGGGAATGGGGAATATTGTGAATTAGGGGAGTGGGATATTGTGAATTAGGGAAGTGGGATGTTGTGAATTAGGGGAGTGGGATATTGTGAATTAGATGAGTGGGATATTGTGAATTAGGGGAGTGGGATGTTGTGAATTAGGGGAGTGGGATGTTGTGAATTAGAGAAGTGGGAAGTTGTGAATTAGGAGAGTGTGACATTGTGAATTAGGGGAGTGGGATATTGTGAATTTGTGGAGTGGGATATTGTGAATTCGTGGAGTGGGATATTGTGAATTAGAGGAGTGGGATGTTGTGAATTAGGGGAGTGGGATATTGTGAATTAGGAGAGTGGGACATTGTGAATTAGGGGAGTGGGATATTGTGTATTAGGGGAGTGGGATATTGTGAATTAGGAGAGTGGGACGTTGTGAATTAGGGGATTCGGATGTTGTGAATTAGGGGAGTGGGACATTGTGAATTAGGGGAGTGGGATGTTGTGAATTAGGGGAGTGGGATATTGTGAATCAGGGAAGTGGGATGTTGTGAATTAGAGGAGTGGGATATTGTGAATTAGGAGAGTGAGATATTGTGAATTAGGGGAGTGGGATCTTGAGAATTAGGGGAGTAGGATCTTGAGAATTAGGGGAGTGGGATATTGTGAATTCGAGGAGTGGGATATTGTTAATTAGGAGAGTGGGATATTGTGAATTAGGGGAGTGGGATATTGTGAATTAGGACAGTGGGATGTTGTGAATTAGAGGAGTGGGATATTGTGAATTAGGGGAGTGGGATATTGTGAATTCAGGGAGTGGGAAGTTGTGAATTAGAGGAGTGGGATGTTGTGAATTAGGGCAGTAGGATATTGTGAATTAGGAGAGTGGGAGGTTGTGAATTAGAGGAGTGGGATATTGTGAATTAGGGGAGTGGGATATTGTGAATTAGGGTAGTGGGATGTTGTGAATTAGGGGAGTGGGATATTGTGAATTAGGGGAGTGGGATGTTGTGAATTAGGGTAGTGGGATATTGTGAATTAGGGGAGTGGGATGTTGTGAATTAGGGGAGTGGGATGTTGTGAATTAGGGGAATGTGATATTGTGAATTGGGGAATGGGATATTGTGAATTAGTGGAGTGGAATATTGTGAATTAGGGGAGTGGGATATTGTGAATTAGCGGAGTGGGAAATTGTGAATTAGGGGAGTGGGATGTTGTGAATTAGGGGAGTGGGATATTGTGAATTAGGGGAGTGGGATGTTGTGAATTAGGGGAGTGGGATGTTGTGAATTATGGGAGTGGGATATTGAGAATTAGGGGAATGGGATATTGTGAATTAGGGGAGTGCGATGTTGTGAATTAGGGGAGTGGGATATTGTGAATTAGGGGAGTGGGATATTGTGAATTAGCGGAGTGGGAAGTTGTGAATTAGGGGAGTGGGATGTTGTGAATTAGGGGAATGGGATATTGTGAATTAGGGGAGTGGGATGTTGTGAATTAGGGGAGTGGGATATTGTGAATTAGGGGAGTGGGATATTGTGAATTAGGGGAGTGGGATGTTGTGAATTAGGGGAATGGGATATTGTGAATTAGGGGAGTGGGATATTGTGAATTAGTGGAGTGGGATGTTGTGAATTAGGGGAGTGGGATATTGTGAATTAGAGGAGTGGGATATTGTTAATTAGGAGAGTGGGATATTGTGAATTCGGAGAGTGGGATATTGTTAATTAGAGGAGTGGGATATTGTGAATTAGGGGAGTGGGATATTGTGAATTAGGAGAGTGGGATGTTGTGAATTAGAGGAGTGGGATATTGCGAATTTGGGGAGTTGGATATTGTTAATTAGGGGAGTGGGATGTTGTGAATTACGAGAGTGGGATATTGTGAATTAGCGGAGTGGGATATTGTGAATTAGGGGAGTGGGATGTTGTGAATTAGCGGAGTGGGATATTGTGAATTAGGATACTGGGATGTTGTGAATTAGCGGAGTGGGATATTGTGAATTAGGGGAGTGGGATGTTGTGAATTAGGGGAGTGGGATGTTGTGAATTAGGGGAGTGGGATATTGTGAATTAGGGGAGTGCGATGTTGTGAATTAGGGGAGTGGGATATTGTGAATTAGGGGAGTGGGATATTGTGAATTAGGGGAGTGGGATATTGTGAATTAGCGGAGTGGGAAGTTGTGAATTAGGGGAGTGGAATGTTGTGAATTAGGGGAGTGGGATGTTGTGAATTAAGGGAGTGGGATGTTGTGAATTATGGGAGTGGGATATTGTGAATTCGGGGAATGGGATATTGTGAATTAGGGGAGTGCGATGTTGTGAATTAGGGGAGTGGGATATTGTGAATTAGGGGAGTGGGATATTGTGAATTTGCGGAGTGGGAAGTTGTGAATTAGGGGAGTGGGATGTTGTGAATTAGGGGAATGGGATATTGTGAATTAGGGGAGTGGGCTGTTGTGAATTAGGGGAGTGGGATGTTGGGAATTAGGGTAGTGGGATATTGTGAATTAGGGGAGTGGGATATTGTGAATTAGGGGAATGGGATGTTGTGAATTAGGGGAGTGGGATATTGTGAATTAGGGGAGTGGGATGTTGTGAATTAGGGGAATGGGATATTGTGAATTAGGGGAGTGGGATATTGTGAATTAGGTGAGTGGGATATTGTGAATTAGGGGAATGGGATATTGTGAATTAGGGGAGTGGGATGTTGTGAATTCGGGGAGTGGGATGTTGTGAATTAGGGGAGTGGGATGTTGTGAATTAGGGGAGTGGGATGTTGTGAATTAGAGGAGTGGGATATTGTGAATTAGGGGAATGGGATATTGTGAATTAGGGGAGTGCGATGTTGTAAATTAGGGGAGTGGGATATTGTGAATTCGGAGAATGGGATATTGTGAATTAGGGGAGTGGGATGTTGTGAATTAGAGGAGTGGGATATTGTGAATTAGGGGAATGGGATATTGTGAATTAGGGGAGTGCGATGTTGTAAATTAGGGGAGTGGGATATTGTGAATTCGGAGAAAGGGATATTGTGAATTAGGGGAGTGGGATGTTGTGAATTAGGGGAGTGGGATATTGTGAATTAGGGGAGTGGGATATTGTGAATTAGGGTAGTGGGATGTTGTGAATTAGGGGAGTGGGATATTGTGAATTAGGGGAGTGGGATGTTGTGAATTAGGGTAGTGGGATATTGTGAATTAGGGGAGTGGGATGTTGTGAATTAGGGGAATGTGATATTGTGAATTGGGGAATGGGATATTGTGAATTAGTGGAGTGGAATATTGTGAATTAGGGGAGTGGGATATTGTGAATTAGAGGAGTGGGATGTTGTGAATTAGGGGAATGGGATATTGTGAATTAGCGGAGTGGAATGTTGTGAATTAGGGGAGTGGGATGTTGTGAATTAGGGGAGTGGGATATTGTGAATTAGGGGAATGGGATATTGTGAATTAGAGGAGTGGGATATTGTGAATTAGGGGAGTGGGATATTGTGAATTAGCGGAGTGGGAAGTTGTGAATTAGGGGAGTGGGATGTTGTGAATTAGGGGAGTGGGATATTGTGAATTAGGGGAGTGGGATGTTGTGAATTAGGGGAGTGGGATGTTGTGAATTATGGGAGTGGGATATTGAGAATTAGGGGAATGGGATATTGTGAATTAGGGGAGTGCGATGTTGTGAATTAGGGGAGTGGGATATTGTGAATTAGGGGAGTGGGATATTGTGAATTAGCGGAGTGGGAAGTTGTGAATTAGGGGAGTGGGATGTTGTGAATTAGGGGAATGGGATATTGTGAATTAGGGGAGTGGGATATTGTGAATTAGGGGAGTGGGATATTGTGAATTAGGGGAGTGGGATGTTGTGAATTAGGGGAATGGGATATTGTGAATTAGGGGAGTGGGATATTGTGAATTAGTGGAGTGGGATGTTGTGAATTAGGGGAGTGGGATATTGTGAATTAGAGGAGTGGGATATTGTTAATTAGGAGAGTGGGATATTGTGAATTCGGAGAGTGGGATATTGTTAATTAGAGGAGTGGGATATTGTGAATTAGGGGAGTGGGATATTGTGAATTAGGAGAGTGGGATGTTGTGAATTAGAGGAGTGGGATATTGCGAATTTGGGGAGTTGGATATTGTAATTAGGGGAGTGGGATGTTGTGAATTACGAGAGTGGGATATTGTGAATTAGCGGAGTGGGATATTGTGATTAGGATGGGTTTTTTATGTGTGTTTGGGAGTGGGATGTTGTGAATTAGCGGAGTGGGTATTGTGAATAGGGGAGTGGGATGTTGTGAATTAGGGGAGTGGGATGTTGTGAATTAGGGAGTGGGATATTGTGAATTAGGGGAGTGCGATGTTGTGAATTAGGGGGAGAGGGATATTGTGAATTAGGGGAGTGGGATATTGTGAATTAGGGTAGGGGAGTGGGATATTGTGAATTAGGGGAGTGGGATATTGTGAATTAGCGGAGTGGGAAGTTGTGAATTAGGGGAGTGGAATGTTGTGAATTAGGGGAGTGGGATGTTGTGAATTAAGGGAGTGGGATGTTGTGAATTATGGGAGTGGGATATTGTGAATTCGGGGAATGGGATATTGTGAATTAGGGGAGTGCGATGTTGTGAATTAGGGGAGTGGGATATTGTGAATTAGGGGAGTGGGATATTGTGAATTTGCGGAGTGGGAAGTTGTGAATTAGGGGAGTGGGATGTTGTGAATTAGGGGAATGGGATATTGTGAATTAGGGGAGTGGGCTGTTGTGAATTAGGGGAGTGGGATGTTGTGAATTAGGGTAGTGGGATATTGTGAATTAGGGGAGTGGGATATTGTGAATTAGGGGAATGGGATGTTGTGAATTAGGGGAGTGGGATATTGTGAATTAGGGGAGTGGGATGTTGTGAATTAGGGGAATGGGATATTGTGAATTAGGGGAGTGGGATATTGTGAATTAGGTGAGTGGGATGTTGTGAATTAGGGGAATGGGATATTGTGAATTAGGGGAGTGGGATGTTGTGAATTAGGGGAGTGGGATGTTGTGAATTCGGGGAGTGGGATGTTGTGAATTAGGGGAGTGGGATGTTGTGAATTAGGGGAGTGGGATGTTGTGAATTAGAGGAGTGGGATATTGTGAATTAGGGGAATGGGATATTGTGAATTAGGGGAGTGCGATGTTGTAAATTAGGGGAGTGGGATATTGTGAATTCGGAGAATGGGATATTGTGAATTAGGGGAGTGGGATGTTGTGAATTAGAGGAGTGGGATATTGTGAATTAGGGGAATGGGATATTGGTGAATTAGGGGAGTGCGATGTTGTAAATTAGGGGAGTGGGATATTGTGAATTCGGAGAATGGGATATTGTGAATTAGGGGAGTGGGATATTGTGAATTAGGAGAGTGGGACATTGTGAATTAGGGGAGTGGGATATTGTGAATTTGGGGAGTGGGATATTGTGAATTAGTGGAGTGGGGTATTGTGAATTAGGGAGTGGGATATTGTGAATTAGGAGAGTGGATTATAGTGAATTAGAGGAGTGGGATGTTGTGAATTAGGGGAGTGGGATATTGTGAATTAGGGGAGTGGGATATTGTGAATTAGGGGAGTGGGACATTGTGAATTAGGGGAGTGGGATGTTGTGAATTAGAGGAGTGGGATATTGTGAATTAGGGGAGTGCAATGTTGTGAAATAGGAGAGTTGGATATTGTGAATTAGGAGAGTGGGATATTGTGAATTAGGGGAGTGGGACATTGTGAATTAGGGGAGTGGGATGTTGTGAATTAGAGGAGTGGGATATTGTGAATTAGGAGAGTGAGATATTGTGAATTAGGGGAGTGGGATCTTGTGAATTAGGGGAGTAGGATGTTGTGAATTAGGGGAGTGGGATATTGTGAATTCGAGGAGTGGGATATTGTTAATTAGGAGAGTGGGATATTGTGAATTAGGGGAGTGGGATATTGTGAATTAGAGGAGTGGGATATTGTGAATTAGGAGAGTGAGATATTGTGAATTAGGGGAGTGGGATCTTGTGAATTAGGGGAGTAGGATGTTGTGAATTAGGGGAGTGGGATATTGTGAATTCGAGGAGTGGGATATTGTTAATTAGGAGAGTGGGATATTGTGAATTAGGGGAGTGGGATATTGTGAATTAGGGGAGTGGGATGTTGTGAATTAGGGGAGTGGGATATTGTGAATTCGGAGAGTGGGAAGTTGTGAATTAGAGGAGTGGGATGTTGTGAATTAGGGCAGTAGGATATTGTGAATTAGGAGAGTGGGAGGTTGTGAATTAGAGGAGTGGGATATTGTGAATTAGGGGAGTGGGATGATCTGAATTAGTGGAGTGGGATGTTGTGAATTAGGAGAGTGGGATATTGTGAATTAGGGGAGTGGGATATTGTGAATTAGGGGAGTGGGATATTGTGAATTAGGGTAGTGGGATGTTGTGAATTAGGGGAGTGGGATATTGTGAATTAGGGGAATGGGATATTGTGAATTAGAGGAGTGGGATATTGTGAATTAGGGGAGTGGGATATTGTGAATTAGCGGAGTGGGAAGTTGTGAATTAGGGGAGTGGGATGTTGTGAATTAGTGGAGTGGGATATTGTGAATTAGGGGAGTGGGATGTTGTGAATTAGGGGAGTGGGATGTTGTGAATTATGGGAGTGGGATATTGTGAATTTGGGGAATGGGATATTGTGAATTAGGGGAGTGCGATGTTGTGAATTAGGGGAGTGGGATATTGTGAATTAGGGGAGTGGGATGTTGTGAATTAGGGGAGTGGGATGTTGTGAATTAGAGGAGTGGGATATTGTGAATTAGGGGAATGGGATATTGTGAATTAGGGGAGTGCGATGTTGTAAATTAGGGGAGTGGGATATTGTGAATTCGGAGAATGGGATATTGTGAATTAGGGGAGTGGGATGTTGTGAATTAGGGGAGTGGGATGTTGTGAATTAGGGGAGTGGGATATTGTGAATTAGGGGAATGGGGAATATTGTGAATTAGGGGAGTGGGATATTGTGAATTAGGGGAGTGGGATGTTGTGAATTAGGGGAGTTGGATGTTGTGAATTAGGGGAGTGGGATATTGTGAATTAGGGGAATGGGATATTGTGAATTCGGGGAGTGCGATGTTGTGAATTAGGGGAGTGGAATCATGTGAATTAGGAGAATGGGATATTGTGAATTGGGGGAGTGGGATGTTGTGAATTAGGGAATGGGATGTTGTGAATTAGGGGAGTGGAATATTGTGAATTAGGGGAATGGGGAATATTGTGAATTAGGGGAGTGGGATATTGTGAATTAGGGAAGTGGGATGTTGTGAATTAGGGGAGTGGGATATTGTGAATTAGATGAGTGGGATATTGTGAATTAGGGGAGTGGGATGTTGTGAATTAGGGAGTGGGATGTTGTGAATTAGAGGAGTGGGATGATGTGAATTAGGAGAGTGGGACATTGTGAATTTGTGGAGTGGGATATTGTGAATTCGTGGAGTGGGATAATGTGAATTCGTGGAGTGGGATATTGTGAATTAGAGGAGTGGGATGTTGTGAATTAGGGGAGTGGGATATTGTGAATTAGGAGAGTGGGACATTGTGAATTAGGGGAGTGGGATATTGTGAATTTGGGGAGTGGGATATTGTGAATTAGTGGAGTGGGGTATTGTGAATTAGGGGAGTGGGATATTGTGAATTAGGAGAGTGGATTATAGTGAATTAGAAGAGTGGGATGTTGTGAATTAGGGGAGTGGGATATTGTGTATTAGGGGAGTGGGATATTGTGAATTAGGAGAGTGGGACATTGTGAATTAGGGGAGTGGGATATTGTGAATTTGGGGAGTGGGATATTGTGAACTAGTGGAGTGGGGTATTGTGAATTAGGGGAGTGGGATATTGTGAATTAGGAGAGTGGATTATAGTGAATTAGAGGAGTGGGATGTTGTGAATTAGGGGAGTGGGATATTGTGAATTAGGGGAGTGGGATATTGTGAATTAGGGGAGTGGGACATTGTGAATTAGGGGAGTGGGATGTTGTGAATTAGAGGAGTGGGATATTGTGAATTAGGGGAGTGCAATGTTGTGAAATAGGAGAGTTGGATATTGTGAATTAGGAGAGTGGGATATTGTGAATTAGGGGAGTGGGACATTGTGAATTTGGGGAGTGGGATGTTGTGAATTAGAGGAGTGGGATATTGTGAATTAGGAGAGTGAGATATTGTGAATTAGGGGAGTGGGATCTTGTGAATTAGGGGAGTAGGATGTTGTGAATTAGGGGAGTGGGATATTGTGAATTCGAGGAGTGGGATATTGTTAATTAGGAGAGTGGGATATTGTGAATGAGGGGAGTGGGATATTGTGAATTAGAGGAGTGGGATATTGTGAATTAGGGGAGTGGGATATTGTGAATTAGGAGAGTGGGATGTTGTGAATTAGGGGAGTGGGATATTGTGAATTAGGGGAGTGGGAAGTTGTGAATTAGAGGAGTGGGATGTTGTGAATTAGGGCAGTAGGATATTGTGAATTGGGAGAGTGGGAAATTGTGAATTAGGGGAGTGGGATGTTGTGAATTAGGAGAGTGGGATATTGTGAATTAGGGGAGTGGGATATTGTGAATTAGGGGAGTGGGATATTGTGAATTAGGGTAGTGGGATGTTGTGAATTAGGGGAGTGGGATATTGTGAATTAGGGGAATGGGATATTGTGAATTAGAGGAGTGGGATATTGTGAATTAGGGGAGTGGGATATTGTGAATTAGCGGAGTGGGAAGTTATGAATTAGGGGAGTGGGATGTTGTGAATTAGTGGAGTGCGATATTGTGAATTAGGGGAGTGGGATGTTGTGAATTAGGGGAGTGGGATGTTGTGAATTATGGGAGTGGGATATTGTGAATTAGGGGAATGGGATATTGTGAATTAGGTGAGTGCGATGTTGTGAATTAGGGGAGTGGGATATTGTGAATTAGGGGAGTGGGATATTGTGAATTAGGGGAGTGGGATATTGTGAATTAGCGGAGTGGGAAGTTGTGAATTAGGGGAGTGGGATGTTGTGAATTAGGGGAATGGGATATTGTGAATTAGGGGAGTGGGATGTTGTGAATTAGGGGAGTGGGATATTGTGAATTAGGGGAGTGGGATGTTGTGAATTAGGGGAATGGGATATTGTGAATTAGGGGAGTGGGATATTGTGAATTAGTGGAGTGGGATGTTGTGAATTAGTGGAGTGGGATATTGTGAATTAGAGGAGTGGGATATTGTTAATTAGGAGAGTGGGATATTGTGAATTCGGAGAGTGGGATATTGTGAATTAGAGGAGTGGGATATTGTGAATTAGGGGAGTGGGATATTGTGAATTAGGACAGTGGGATGTTGTGAATTAGAGGAGTGGGATATTGTGAATTTGGCGAGTTGGATATTGTTAATTAGGGGAGTGGGATGTTGTGAATTACGAGAGTGGGATATTGTGAATTAGCGGAGTGGGATATTGTGAATTAGGGGAGTGGGATGTTGTGAATTAGCGGAGTGGGATATTGTGAATTAGGATACTGGGATGTTGTGAATTAGCGGAGTGGGATATTGTGAATTAGGGGAGTGGGATGTTGTGAATTAGGGGAGTGGGATGTTGTGAATTAGGGGAGTGGGATATTGTGAATTAGGGGAGTGCGATGTTGTGAATTAGGGGAGTGGGATATTGTGAATTAGGGGAGTGGGATATTGTGAATTAGGGGAGTGGAATGTTGTGAATTAGGGGAGTGGGATGTTGTGAATTAGGGGAGTGGGATGTTGTGAATTATGGGAGTGCGATATTGTCAATTAGGGGAATGGGATATTGTGAATTAGGGGAGTGCGATGTTGTGAATTAGGGGAGTGGGATATTGTGAATTAAGGGAGTGGGATATAGTGAATTAGGGGAGTGGGATATTGTGAATTTGCGGAGTGGGAATTTGTGAATTAGGGGAGTGGGATGTTGTGAATTAGGGGAATGGGATGTTGTGAATTAGGGGAGTGGGATGTTGTGAATTAGGGGAGTGGGATATTGTGAATTAGGGGAGTGGGATGTTGTGAATTAGGGTCGTGGGATATTGTGAATTTAGGGTAGTGGGATATTGTGAATTGGGGGAATGGGATGTTGTGAATTAGGGGAGTGGGATATTGTGAATTAGGGGAGTGGGATGTTGTGAATTAGGGGAATGGGATATTGTGAATTAGGGGAGTGGGATATTGTGAATTAGGGGAGTGGGATGTTGTGAATTAGGGGAATGGGATATTGTGAATTAGGGGAGTGGGATATTGTGAATTAGCGGAGTGGGAAGTTGTGAATTAGGGAGTGGGATGTTGTGAATTAGGGGAATGGGATATTGTGAATTAGGGGAGTGGGATGTTGTGAATTAGGGGAGTGGGATATTGTGAATTAGGGAGTGGGATATTGTGAATTAGGGGAGTGGGATGTTGTGAATTAGGGGAATGGGATATTGTGAATTAGGGGAGTGGGATATTGTGAATTAGTGGAGTGGGATGTTGTGAATTAGGGGAGTGGGATTTTGTGAATTAGAGGAGTGGGATATTGTTAATTAGGAGAGTGGGATATTGTGAATTCGGAGAGTGGGATATTGTGAATTAGAGGAGTGGGATATTGTGAATTAGGGAGTGGGGATATTGTGAATTAGGACAGTGGGATGTTGTGAATTAGAGGAGTGGGATATTGTGAATTTGGGGAGTTGGATATTGTTAATTAGGGGAGTGGGATGTTGTGAATTACGAGAGTGGGATATTGTGAATTAGCGGAGTGGGATATTGTGAATTAGGGGAGTGGGATGTTGTGAATTAGCGGAGTGGGTATTGTGAATTAGGATACTGGGATGTTGTGAATTAGCGGAGTGGGATATTGTGAATTAGGGGAGTGGGATGTTGTGAATTAGGGGAGTGGGATGTTGTGAATTAGGGGAGTGGGATATTGTGAATTAGGGAGTGCGATGTTGTGAATTAGGGGAGTGGGATATTGTGAATTAGGGGAGTGGGATATTGTGAATTAGGGGAGTGGGATATTGTGAATTAGGGGAGTGGAATGTTGTGAATTAGGGGAGTGGGATGTTGTGAATTAGGGGAGTGGGATGTTGTGAATTATGGGAGTGGGATATTGTCAATTAGGGGAATGGGATATTGTGAATTAGGGGAGTGCGATGTTGTGAATTAGGGGAGTGGGATATTGTGAATTAGGGGACTGGGATATTGTGAATTAGGGGAGTGGGATATTGTGAATATTGCGGAGTGGGAATTTGTGAATTAGGGGAGTGGGATGTTGTGAATTAGGGGGAATGGGATATTGTGAATTAGGGGAGTGGGATGTTGTGAATTAGGGGAGTGGGATGTTGTGAATTAGGGGAGTGGGATATTGTGAATTAGGGGAGTGGGATGTTGTGAATTAGGGTAGTGGGATATTGTGAATTAGGGAGTGGGATATTGTGAATTGGGGGAATGGGATGTTGTGAATTAGGGGAGTGTGATATGTGAATTAGGGGAGTGGGATGTTGTGAATTAGGGGAATGGTATATTGTGAATTAGGGGAGTGGGATATTGTGAATTAGGGGAGTGGGATATTGTGAATTAGGGGAGTGGGATATTGTGAATTAGGGGAGTGGAATGTTGTGAATTAGGGGAGTGGGATGTGTGAATTAGGGGAGTGGGATGTTGTGAATTATGGGAGTGGGATATTGTCAATTAGGGGAATGGGATATTGTGAATTAGGGGAGTGCGATGTTGTGAATTAGGGGAGTGGGATATTGTGAATTAGGGGAGTGGGATATAGTGAATTAGGGGAGTGGGATATTGTGAATTTGCGGAGTGGGAATTTGTGAATTAGGGGAGTGGGATGTTGTGAATTAGGGGAATGGGATGTTGTGAATTAGGGGAGTGGGATGTTGTGAATTAGGGGAGTGGGATGTTGTGAATTAGGGTAGTGGGATATTGTGAATTAGGGAGTGGGATATTGTGAATTGGGGGAATGGGATGTTGTGAATTAGGGGAGTGGGATATTGTGAATTAGGGGAGTGGGCTGTTGTGAATTAGGGGAATGGGATATTGTGAATTAGGGGAGTGGGATATTGTGAATTAGGGGAGTGGGATGTTGTGAATTAGGGGAATGGGATATTGTGAATTAGGGGAGTGGGATATTGTGAATTAGCGGAGTGGGAAGTTGTGAATTAGGGGAGTGGGATGTTGTGAATTAGGGGAATGGGATATTGTGAATTAGGGGCGTGGGCTGTTGTGAATTAGGGGAGTGGGATATTGTGAATTGGGGAGTGGGATATTGTGAATTAGGGGAGTGGGATATTGTGAATTAGGGGAGTGGGATGTTGTGAATTAGGGGAGTGGGATATTGTGAATTAGTGGAGTGGGATGTTGTGAATTAGGGGAGTGGGATATTGTGAATTAGAGGAGTGGGATATTGTTAATTAGGAGAGTGGGATATTGTGACTTCGGAGAGTGGGTTATTGTGAATTAGAGGAGTGGGATTATTGTGAATTAGGGGAGTGGGATATTGTGAATTAGGAAAGTGGGATGTTGTGAATTAGAGGAGTGGGATATTGTGAATTTGGGGATTTGGATATTGTTATTAGGGGAGTGGGATGTTGTGAATTACGAGAGTGGGATATTGTGAATTAGCGGAGTGGGATATTGTGAATTAGGGGAGTGGGATGTTGTGAATTAGCGGAGTGGGATATTGTGAATTAGGATACTGGGATGTTGTGAATTAGCGGAGTGGGATATTGTGAATTAGGGGAGTGGGATGTTGTGAATTAGGGGAGTGGGATGTTGTGAATTAGGGGAGTGGGATATTGTGAATTAGGGGAGTGCGATGTTGTGGAATTAGGGGAGTGGGATATTGTGAATTAGGGGAGTGGGATATTGTGAATTAGGGGAGTGGGATATTGTGAATTAGGGGAGTGGAATGTTGTGAATTAGGGGAGTGGGATGTTGTGAATTAGGGGAGTGGGATGTTGTGAATTATGGGAGTGGGATATTGTCAATTAGGGGAATGGGATATTGTGAATTAGGGGAGTGCGATGTTGTGAATTAGGGGAGTGGGATATTGTGAATTAGGGGACTGGGATATTGTGAATTAGGGGAGTGGGATATTGTGAATATGCGGAGTGGGAATTTGTGAATTAGGGGAGTGGGATGTTGTGAATGAGGGGAATGGGATATTGTGAATTAGGGGAGTGGGATGTTGTGAATTAGGGGAGTGGGATGTTGTGAATTAGGGGAGTGGGATATTGTGAATTAGGGGAGTGGGATGTTGTGAATTAGGGTAGTGGGATATTGTGAATTAGGGGAGTGGGATATTGTGAATTAGGGGAGTGGGATATTGTGAATTTGCGGAGTGGGAATTTGTGAATTAGGGGAGTGGGATGTTGTGAATTAGGGGAATGGGATATTGTGAATTAGGGGAGTGGGATGTTGTGAATTAGGGGAGTGGGATGTTGTGAATTAGGGGAGTGGGATGTTGTGAATTAGGGTAGTGGGATATTGTGAATTAGGGGAGTGGGATATTGTGAATTAGTGGAGTGGGATGTTGTGAATTAGGGGAGTGGGATATTGTGAATTAGAGGAGTGGGATATTGTTAATTAGGAGAGTGGGATATTGTGAATTCGGAGAGTGGGATATTGTGAATTAGAGGAGTGGGATATTGTGAATTAGTGGAGTGGGATATTGTGAATTAGGAGAGTGGGATGTTGTGAATTAGAGGAGTGGGATATTGCGAATTTGGGGAGTTGGATATTGTTAATTAGGGGAGTGGGATGTTGTGAATTACGAGAGTGGGATATTGTGAATTAGCGGAGTGGGATATTGTGAATTAGGGGAGTGGGATGTTGTGAATTAGCCGAGTGGGATATTGTGAATTAGGATACTGGAATGTTGTGAATTAGCGGAGTGGGATATCGTGAATTAGGGGAGTGGGATATTGTGAATTAGGGGAGTGCGATATTGTGAATTAGGGGAGTGCGATGTTGTGAATTAGGGGAGTGGGATATTGTGAATTAGGGGAGTGGGATATTGTGAATTAGCGGAGTGGGATATTGTGAATTAGGGGAATGGGATATTGTGAATTAGGGGAATGGGATGTTGTGAATTAGGGGAGTGGGATATTGTGAATTAGGGGAATGGGATATTGTGAATTAGGGGAGTGCGATTGTTGGTGAATTAGGA